>NC_034187.2:10160683-10193183 GCF_002021735.2 Oncorhynchus kisutch
CCACAGAGCAAAGCAATGCAGAAGCACGGTGGCTAGGAAAAACCCCACAGAGCAAAGCAATGCAGAAGCACGGTGGCTAGGAAAAACCCACAGAGCAAAGCAATGCAGAAGCACGGTGGCTAGGAAAAAACTCCACAGAGCAAAGCAATGCAGAAGCACGGTGGCTAGGAAAAACTCCCGACACGAGAATGCAGAAGCACGTTGGCTAGGAAAAACTCCCGACACGAGAATGCAGAAGCACGGTGGCTAGGAAAAACTCCCGACACGAGAATGCAGAAGCACGGTGGCTAGGAAAAACTCCCGACACGAGAATGCAGAAGCACGTTGGCTAGGAAAAACTCCCGACACGAGAATGCAGAAGCACGGTGGCTAGGAAAAACTCCCGACACGAGAATGCAGAAGCACGTTGGCTAGGAAAAACCCCCGACACGAGAATGCAGAAGCACGTTGGCTAGGAAAAACTCCCGACACGAGAATGCAGAAGCACGTTGGCTAGGAAAAACTCCCGACACGAGAATGCAGAAGCACGTTGGCTAGGAAAAACTCCCGACACGAGAATGCAGAAGCACGGTGGCTAGGAAAAACTCCCGACACGAGAATGCAGAAGCACGTTGGCTAGGAAAAGCTCCCGATACAAGAATGCAGAAGCACGGGGGCTAGGAAAATCTCCCGACACGAGAATGCAGAAGCACGGGGGCTAGGAAAAACTCCCGACACGAGAATGCAGAAGCACGGTGGCTAGGAAAAAGCTAGAAAAAAATAGACCCACAATACCAATACACAGCCAGGTACTATAGATAAATATACCCACAATACCAATACACAGCCAGGTACTATAGATAAATATACCCACAATACCAATACACACCCAGGTACTATAGATAAATATACCCACAATACCAATACACACCCAGGTACTATAGATAAATATACCCACAATACCAATACACACCCAGGTACAATAGATAAATAGATCCACAATACCAATACACAGCCAGGTACTATAGATAAATAGATCCACAATACCAATACACAGCCAGGTACAATAGATAAATAGATCCACAATACCAATATACACCCAGGTACTATAGATAAATAGATCCACAATACCAATACACACCCAGGTACTATAGATAAATAGACCCACGTGGCTCAGTGGGTCGAGCATGGCAGGGCTGTGGGTTCAATTCACTCTCTACTTTACGTAACCTTGGATAAGAGCTTCTGCTGAATGACATGTTCATGTAATCATGAGCACACAGTCACACGTTTACTCTCTCTTACGTTCTTGATGTGTAGAGGGTAGCGTGTGATCCTCTGCATGGGCTTCAGCAGGAAGCTGGATAAGGGCATACCTTTACAGCGGTAGTCTGTGGCGATTTTCTAAAGGAGGAAACACATTGGTTTCAATATGAACGTACAACTTTTCATGCATAAATCAGCACAACTCGGCAGGTTGGTATGTATCAGGAAAATACATGAAGTTCATTCATCGCTTTCCTCCTCTTTCACTCACTGCATGTTCTCCTGACCTGTTCTTCCTCTCTTCATTCAATTTAGATGTGTTCCCTTTCCTCCCCTCTCTCCCCCCCTGTCCTCCCCCTCTCTCTACTCTCCCCTGTCCTCCCCCTCTCTCTACTCTCCCCTGTCCTCCCCCTCTCTCTACTCTCCCCTGTCCTCCCCCTCTCTCTACTCTCCCCTGTCCTCCCCTTCTCTCTACTCTCCCCTGTCCTCCCCCTCTCTCTACTCTCCCCTGTCCTCCCCCTCTCTCTACTCTCCCCTGTCCTCCCCTTCTCTCTACTCTCCCCTGTACCCCCCTTCTCTCTACTCTCCCCTGTTCCTCCCCTTCTCTCTACTCTCCCCTGTCCTCCCCTTCTCTCTACTCTCCCCTGTCCTCCCCTTCTCTCTACTCTCCCCTGTCCTCCCCTTCTCTCTACTCTCCCCTGTCCTCCCCCTCTCTCTACTCTCCCCTGTCCTCCCCCTCTCTCTACTCTCCCCTGTCCTCCCCCTCTCTCTACTCTCCCCAGTCCTCCCCTCTCTCCCCTGCCCTCCCCCTCTCTACTACTCTCCCCCTGTCCTCCCCCTCTCTCTACTCTCCCCTGGCCTCCCCCTCTCTCTACTCTCCCCTGTCCTCCCCTTCTCTCTACTCTCCCCTGTCCTCCCCCTCTCTCTACTCTCCCCTGTCCTCCCCCTCTCTCTACTCTCCCCTGTCCTCCCCCTCTCTCTACTCTCTCCCCGGTCCTCCCCCTTTCTCTACTCTCCCCTGTCCTCCCCCTCTCTCTACTCTCCCCTGTCCTCCCCCTCTCTCTACTCTCCCCTGTCCTCCCCCTCTCTCTACTCTCCCCCTGTCCTCCCCCTCTCTCTACTCTCCCCTGTCCTCCCCCTCTCTCTACTCCGCTCCCCTGTCCTCCCCCTCTCTCTACTCTCCCCTGTCCTCCCCCTCTCTCTACTCTCCCCTGTCCTCCCCCTCTCTCTACTCTCCCCTGTCCTCCCCTTCTCTCTACTCTCCCCTGTCCTCCCCTTCGCTCTACTCTCCCCTGTCCTCCCCCTCTCTCTACTCTCCCCTGTCCTCCCCCTCTCTCTACTCTCCCCCTGTCCTCCCCCCTCTCTCTACTCTCCCCTGTCCTCCCCCTCTCTCTACTCTCCCCTGTCCCCCCTCTCTCTACTCTCTCCCCTGTCCTCCCCCTCTCTCTACTCTCCCCTGTCCTCCCCCTCTCTCTACTCTCCCCTGTCCTCCCCCTCTCTCTATCTCCCTGTCCCCTGTCCTCCCCTCTCTCCCCTGTCCTCCCCCTCTCTCCCCTGTCCTCCCCCTCTCTCCCCTGTCCTCCCCCTCTCTCTACTCTCCCCTGTCCTCCCCCTGTCCTCCCCCTCTCTCTACTCTCCCCTGTCCTCCCCCTCTCTCTACTCTCCCCTGTCCTCCCCCTCTCTCTACTCTCCCCTGTCCTCCCCCTCTCTCTACTCTCCCCTGTCCTCCCCCTCTCTCTACTCTCCCCTGTCTTTTCACTCACCTTGAGGAAGTCTTTGAAGTCCTGTTGGTTGTCAGTCCTACTCTGTAGCAGGGTCGCTCCGTTGAGTTGACAGGAGCAGAACTGGATGTAAGGCTGGAGGTGAGGCAGCTCTGACGTCAAGATGTCACCTATAACCTGGACAGGCATGTTGACGCCCCCCGTCTTCTTACGTACCTGCAGGGCCCTACACACACACACACACACACACACACACCAAATGTTCTTACCGCCTGGGCCAAAAATAAACATACTGTATACATGATGACCCCCCCCCCCTAAACTCACACCCTGTACTACTGTATACATGATGACCCCCCCCCCCTAAACTCACACCCTGTACTACTGTATACATGATGACCCCCCCCTAAACTCACACCCTGTACTACTGTATACATGATGAACCCCCCCCCCCCCTAAACTCACACCCTGTACTACTGTATACATGATGACCCCCCCCCCCCCTAAACTCACACCCTGTACTACTGTATACATGATGACCCCCCCCCCCCCCCCCCCCCCCCCCTAAACTCACACCCTGTACTACTGTATACATGATGACCCTCCCCCTAAACTCACACCCTGTACTACTGTATACATGATGAACCCCCCCCCCCTAAACTCACACCCTGTACTACTGTATACATG
This sequence comes from Oncorhynchus kisutch, assembly GCF_002021735.2. Lineage (NCBI taxonomy): Eukaryota > Metazoa > Chordata > Actinopteri > Salmoniformes > Salmonidae > Oncorhynchus > Oncorhynchus kisutch. The sequence continues at coordinate 10,164,337 of NC_034187.2, forward strand.
ATGACGCCCCCCCCCCTAAACTCACACCCTGTACTACTGTATACATGATGAACCCCCCCCCCCTAAACTCACACCCTGTACTACTGTATACATGATGACCCCCCCCCCCTAAACTCACACCCTGTACTACTGTATACATGATGACCCCCCCCCCCCTCCAAAACTCACACCCTGTACTACTGTATACATGACCCCCCCCCTAAACTCACACCCTGTACTACTGTATACATGATGACCCCCCCTAAAACTCACACCCTGTACTACTGTATACATGATGACCCCCCCCCCCCTAAACTCACACCCTGTACTACTGTATACATGATGACCCCCCCCCCCCCTAAACTCACACCCTGTACTACTGTATACATGATGACCCCCCCCCCCTCCAAAACTCACACCCTGTACTACTGTATACATGACCCCCCCCCTAAACTCACACCCTGTACTACTGTATACATGATGACCCCCCCTAAAACTCACACCCTGTACTACTGTATACATGATGACCCCCCCCCTAAACTCACACCCTGTACTACTGTATACATGATGAACCCCCCCCCTAAACTCACACCCTGTACTACTGTATACATGATGACCCCCCCCTCCTAAACTCACACCCTGTACTACTGTATACATGACCCCCCCTAAACTCACACCCTGTACTACTGTATACATGATGACCCCCCCTAAAACTCACACCCTGTACTACTGTATACATGATGACCCCCCCCCCCCCCCTAAACTCACACCCTGTACTACTGTATACATGATGAACCCCCCCCCTAAACTCACACCCTGTACTACTGTATACATGATGACCCCCCCCCCTCCTAAACTCACACCCTGTACTACTGTATACATGACCCCCCCTAAACTCACACCCTGTACTACTGTATACATGATGACCCCCCTAAACTCACACCCTGTACTACTGTATACATGATGACCCCCCCTAAACTCACATCGTATACTACTGTATACATGACCCCCCCCCCTTAAACTCATCCTGTACTACTGTATACATGATGACCCCCCCCCCCTAAACTCATCCTGTACTACTGTATACATGATGACCCCCCCCCCCTAAACTCATCCTGTACTACTGTATACATGATGACCCCCCCTAAACGCATCCTGTACTACTGTATACATGATGACCCCCCCTAAACTCACACCCTGTACTACTGTGTACATGATGACCCCCCCCCCCTAAACTCATCCTGTACTACTGTATACATGATGACCCCCCCTCCCCCCTAAACTCACACCCTGTACTACTGTATACATGATGACCCCCCCCCCCTAAACTCATCCTGTACTACTGTATACATGATGACCCCCCCTCCCCCCTAAACTCACACCCTGTACTACTGTATACATGATGACCCCCCCCCCCCCCTAAACTCATCCTGTACTACTGTATACATGATGACCCCCCCCCCTAAACTCACACCCTGTACTACTGTATACATGATGACCCCCCCCCCTAAACTCACACCCTGTACTACTGTGTACATGATGACCCCCCCCCCCCCCCTAAACTCATCCTGTACTACTGTATACATGATGACCCCCCCCTAAACTCATCCTGTACTTCAGTTAGTGCTAAATACGGCTGCTAGAATCCTGACTAGAACCCAAACATTTTATCATATTACTCCAGTGCTAGCCTCTCTACACTGGCTTCCTGTCAAAGCAAGGGCTGATTTCAAGGTTTTACTGCTAACCTACAAAGCATTACATGGGCTTGCTCCTACCTATCTCTCTGATTTGGTCCTGCCGTACATACCTACACGTACGCTACGGTCACAAGACGCAGGCCTCCTAATTGTCCCTAGAATTTCTAAGCAAACAGCTGGAGGCAGGGCTTTCTCCTATAGAGCTCCATTTTTATGGAATGGTCTGCCTACCCATGTCAGAGACGCAAACTCGGTCTCAACCTTTAAGTCTTTACTGAAGACTCATCTCTTCAGTGGGTCATATGATTGAGTGTAGTCTGGCCCAGGAGTGGGAAGGTGAACGGAAAGGCTCTGGAGCAACGAACCGCCCTTGCTGTCTCTGCCTGGCCGGTTCCCCTCTTTCCACTGGGATTCTCTGCCTCTAACCCTATTACAGGGGCTGAGTCACTGGCTTGCTGGGGCTCTCTCATGCCGTCCCTGGAGGGGGTGCGTCACCTGAGTGGGTTGATTCACTGTTGTGGTCATCCTGTCTGGGTTGGCGCCCCCCCCTTGGGTTGTGCCGTAGCGGAGATCTTTGTGGGCTATACTCAGCCTTGTCTCAGGATGGTAAGTTGGTGGTTGAAGATATCCCTCTAGTGGTGTGGGGGCTGTGCTTTGGCAAAGTGGGTGGGGTTATATCCTTCCTGTTTGGCCCTGTCCGGGGGTGTCCTCGGATGGGGCCACAGTGTCTCCTGACCCCTCCTGTCTCAGCCTCCAGTATTTATGCTGCAGTAGTTTATGTGTCGGGGGCTGGGGTCAGTTTGTTATATCTGGAGTACTTCTCCTGTCCTATTCGGTGTCCTGTGTGAATCTAAGTGTGCGTTCTCTAATTCTCTCCTTCTCTCTTTCTTTCTTTCTCTCTCTCGGAGGACCTGAGCCCTAGGACTACCTGACATGATGACTCCTTGCTGTCCCCAGTCCACCTGGCCATGCTGCTGTTCCAGTTTCAACTGACCTGAGCCCTAGGACCATGCCCCAGGACTACCTGACATGATGACTCCTTGCTGTCCCCAGTCCACCTGGCCATGCTGCTGCTCCAGTTTCAACTTCCACCTGACTGTGCTGCTGCTCCAGTTTCAACTGTTCTGCCTTATTATTATTCGACCATGCTGGTCATTTATGAACATTTGAACATCTTGGCCATGTTCTGTTATAATCTCCACCCGGCACAGCCAGAAGAGGACTGGCCACCCCACATAGCCTGGTTCCTCTCTAGGTTTCTTCCTAGGTATTGGCCTTTCTAGGGAGTTTTTCCTAGCCACCGTGCTTCTACACCTGCATTGCTTGCTGTTTGGGGTTTTAGGCTGGGTTTCTGTACAGCACTTTGAGATATCAGCTGATGTACGAAGGGCTATATAAATAAATTTGATTTGATTTGATTTACTACTGTACGTACTTCAGCAGTTTGGTGTTGCAGGCGATGAGCTCCTTCCAGTTGACAAAGATCATGACCATCTCTGCTTCCGTCAGACGGCCAGACTCAGACATGGGCTTATGGAACACCTGAACACACAGAGTACAGTAGAGTACATCAACGTGTGTGTGTGTGTGTGTGTGTGTGTGTGTGTGTGTGTGTGTGTGTGTGTGTGTGTGTGTGTTTAGCTACCTCCATGACTATCTGTAAGTCCTCTACATATCTCTCCTCTGTCTGGAGGAGCTCGTGGATGTAACCCTGTCTCTTCCTCTCCTGGGGACTCATAGACTCCAGACTGTTTAGGTCAGCACACCCTGAGAGAACAGAGAGAGAGAACAGAGAAAGAGAACAGAGAGAGAGAACAGAGAGAACAGAGAGAACAGAGAGAGAGAGAATCACATATATTACACACTCAAAACAAGCACACACACTGACAACACACACAACTCCAGTCAACAGTGAGCACTAGACACACACACACAAAGGCAAGAGCAGATTGCCCATATTGATATCTGTAGAGTCCCATACAGGGGCTTATTTTCTATTCATTTATTTAAGGGTAGGTCAGTCTACGAGATCGAGCTTCATTTATTTAAGGATAGGTCAGTCTACGAGATCGAGCTTCATTTATTTAAGGGTAGGTCAGTCTACGAGATTGAGCTTCATTTATTTAAGGATAGGTCAGTCTACGAGATCGAGCTTCATTTATTTAAGGGTAGGTCAGTCTACGAGATCGAGCTTCATTTATTTAAGGATAGGTCAGTCTACGAGATCGAGCTTCATTTATTTAAGGGTAGGTCAGTCTACGAGATCGAGCTTCATTTATTTAAGGGTAGGTCAGTCTACGAGATCGAGCTTCATTTATTTAAGGGTAGGTCAGTCTACGAGATCGAGCTTCATTTATTTAATGGTAGGTCAGTCTACGAGATCGAGCTTCATTTATTTAAGGGTAGGTCAGTCTACGAGATCGAGCTTCATTTATTTAAGGATAGGTCAGTCTACGAGATCGAGCTTCATTTATTTAAGGGTAGGTCAGTCTACGAGATCGAGCTTCATTTATTTAAGGGTAGGTCAGTCTACGAGATCGAGCTTCATTTATTTAATGGTAGGTCAGTCTACGAGATCGAGCTTCATTTATTTAAGGGTAGGTCAGTCTACGAGATCGAGCTTCATTTATTTAAGGATAGGTCAGTCTACGAGATCGAGCTTCATTTATTTAAGGGTAGGTCAGTCTACGAGATCGAGCTTCATTTATTTAAGGGTAGGTCAGTCTACGAGATCGAGCTTAATTTATTTAAGGGTAGGTCAGTCTACGAGATCGAGCTTCATTTATTTAATGGTAGGTCAGTCTACGAGATCGAGCTTCATTTATTTAAGGGTAGGTCAGTCTACGAGATCGAGCTTCATTTATTTAAGGATAGGTCAGTCTACGAGATCGAGCTTCATTTATTTAAGGGTAGCTCAGTCTACGAGATCGAGCTTCATTTATTTAAGGATAGCTCAGTCTACGAGATCGAGCTTCATTTATTTATGGGCAGGTCAGTCTACGAGATTGAACATTTATTTGAGGGTAGGTCAGTCTACGAGATTGAACATTTATTTGGGGGTAGGTCAGTCTACGAGATTGAACATTTATTTGAGGGTAGGTCAGTCTACGAGATTGAACATTTATTTGAGGGTAGGTCAGTCTACGAGATTGAACATTTATTTGAGGGTAGGTCAGTCTACGAGATTGAACTCAAGTTTCTAGAGCTGTGGTCACCAACCAGTCGATCGCAGTCGATCTCCAAGGCATTCCTAGTCAATCAACAAACATTTCTGTAAAAACAACTCATTCAGCTGCTCTACATGCTGGGTAGGGCAACTGTTGCCATTTTGAACCATTTCATGTGTCTGAAGGTACAAACTCTGCCTTCCAGGAAGGCCCAGAGAGCAAATCAAGTGCACTATAGGCCTACTGCTGACCAATCGGATGGCTCAGATGACCGTGTCTGCAGTAACGTAGCAGGTGGAAAAGAAAGCTACAGTAAAGTTGATACTGTGAGATTTCAAAATGTTTAAACCCACGACTAGAGAGAGACTGTCAACGAACACAGCAAAGAGCTGCTGTTTTTATTAGTGAGTTTAATGTTTACGTTCTTACTCAGCACTGTCAACACTTTGTATTCAACACTTTAATAGACTATTCAAATGCACATTCTCCCTACTTCCACTCAGCACTACAACCAACACTGCAGCAGTAATGAATGAGTAGGACAGTGTCTCTATAGGCTTGTGTTGTTATTATTAGCAGCTTGGGTCTTTTTTTAATATCCAGGAATATTTCACTTCCTCTGTTCATAGGAGTAACAACATGAATTTGTGCATGAGCCATGAAATTTTTGCCATCGTCTGGAAGACGGTGTCCCTTTTTGGTCTCTGTCAGCGGAGGAAAGGGAGAGTGGAGGGATGTTGAGAGACGGACCCTCAGTCTGCTGCTCTCTCCCTCCACTGAGACTGACCATCAGATACAGGCAACATCAGACCAGCAAAATACAAATAAAAAGCTAATTATGTAAATGTCTGCTCACGCAGATGTAATAAGTAATACAACAATGGATCTATTAACTGTGTGATCATATAGCATACCTCAAATTTTGAAATATATATATATATATTTTTTTAAATGGCCCAAACATCAATGCAATTCAAGCAAAGCCAATATACAGTGATAATGAATTGGGCCTGTAGCTTACTGCACAAACCTCATTGCTACACTACTGTTTTGAATTAGTTAATATTGCATAAGCGTTTTTTAAGTCATGTAAAAATAAATAAAAAAATCAGAGCGGTAGATCTCCGCTTGCATTTTGACTCCAAGTGATCCTGACTCAGAAAAAGTTGGTGAGTTTTCCCTGTTAACACTATCAAATGTTTCCCTTTACTGTGGCAATTGTGATCGAATCAAAGCAATATTAGCCACTTTCAATGCAACATACCGATACAAAACAAACTATGCAAGAGATTTTGTTGTAGGCAGAACACATCGGAGTAGGATTCTATTGCATTGACATGCCCGACTCAGCCCCTACTCTACACAGACTGGTGTGGCATAACCAATCAGAGCTGCAGTAGGCCTATATGCAAATTGACCATTGCCATATATGGATCTGTGTCATTTACTTTGAACTGGACTGTGTTTACAGCATGAGCGGCCGTGAGTAGATGTGCTGATGGTGTATGCTGGCTGAGCTGCATGTAGCCATGTGTGGACATTTTGTTCATATCCTTTGCTAGTTAGTGGGGCGGCAGAGTAGCCTAGTGGTTAGAGCGTTCGATAAGTAACCGGAAGGTTGCGAGTTCAAACCCCCAAACTGCTTGCTTACCAAAAGTATATACAAAAATATATTTTCAACAACATAGACAATAGATGGCACATTCCATATGTTGCACGACAACAACATGAATCGGGTGCAGGGTGGTTAGAGCGTTGGACTAGGAACCGGAAGGTTGTAAAGTTCAAACCCCCGAGCTGACAAGGTACAAATCTGTCGTTCTGCCCCTGAACAGGCAGTTAACCCACTGTTCCTAGGCCGTCATTGAAAATAAGAATTTGTTCTTAACTGACTTGCCTGGTTAAATAAAGGTAAAATAAATAAAAATAAAAAAGTGAGTTATTAGCCCAGTTATAGATACTTTTTGTCAGCAATAGGGGAGTGACTGCTTCATACAAGAGCAGAAAACGTATACATTTCTAGACGTCTTTGAAAAGCGAGTCACATAAAGAGCTTTTTTTGTCTTAAAGGGGCAGTGTTGTATTTTGAGACAGGCATGAATAAGTAAAGTAGCCAACAATTTCTGTCACCTTGTCTGGAGGACAAGTGGATAAACAGGTTCATGTCAAGCCCTGCATGTTTTTTTCAAGTCTCATGGAATGTAGGCCTACATGAAACACCAAACATTGACTGCTACTATAAGTGCGATGACCCTACTGTTTATCTAGTGTAGCAGTATTCAAATCTTACTCTAAGAGGTCTGGAACCTGCTGGTCCAGACTTGAATTTGAGGGATCTAGTGGATTTCTCTGTGGCTGTCCCCCTTCCTCTGTCCCCTCCCTCTGCTAGGGATGGTGGTTCTCTGTGGCTGTCCCCCTTCATCTGTCCCCTCCCTCTGCTAGGGATGGTGGGTCTCTGTGGCTGTCCCCTCCCTCTGCTAGGGATGGTAGGTCTCTGTGGCTGTCCCCCTTCATCTGTCCCCTCCCTCTGCTAGGGATGGTGGGTCTCTGTGGCTGTCCCCCTTCATCTATCCCCTCCCTCTGCTAGGGATGGTAGGTCTCTGTGGCTGTCCCCTCCCTCTGCTAGGGATGGTAGGTCTCTGTGGCTGTCCCCCTTCATCTGTCCCCTCCCTCTGCTAGGGATGGTAGGTCTCTGTGGCTGTCCCCCTTCATCTGTCCCCTCCCTCTGCTAGGGATGGTGGATTTCTCTGTGGCTGTCCCCCTTCATCTGTACCCTCTCTCTGCTAGGGATGGTGGGTCTCTCCCTGATTCTCTCCCTGAACCCACCATCTCTCCCTGATTCTTTACTGATTCACTAATGAGGAATAGAACCCACCATCTCTCCCTGATTCTTTACTGATTCAGTAATGAGGAATAGAACCCACCATCTCTCCCTGATTCTTTACTGATTCACTAATGAGGAATAGAACCCACCATCTCTCCCTGATTCTTTACTGATTCAGTAATGAGGAATAGTTCGCTATGGCCACATTGTTCTGCATTCAACTGGAAAGATGAATCATTATTGATTAAATTCTAACAACTCATTTGCTCGGGCCTCTGTGTCTGTTTGGAAGCTGAATATCTGAATAGATTGTGAAGATTCATAACTCTTTGAATCCTAACTCTCTAAGGTTTGCTGTGTCGAGTACAGAACAAACCAATAGTTATAACTGCACCTTAATCCGCTGGCACTGACTATATTATAATGATTACTGACGGATGACATTTCTCTGCTGTGTTCCCATGCTGTTTCACTGCTTGATCAAGCCAGATTGAAATAGCTAGCTGCTGTAACACTGAACAGGAAACTAACAAATCTATGCAAACTAGTGGAGGTTGTTGGACAACCAAGCACTGTCCAGGGGTTAGACTGCTCTTTCTCTGCGTCCTACTACAGCTCTCTCTATTCTAATGGGCTGGTCACAGGCTCAACTCTATTCTAATGGGCTGGTCACAGGCTCAACTCTATTCTAATGGGCTGGTCACAGGCTCAACTCTATTCTAATGGGCTGGTCACAGGCTCAACTCTATTCTAATGGGCTGGTCACAGGCTCAACTCTATTCTAATGGGCTGGTCACGGGCTCAACTCTATTCTAATGGGCTGGTCACGGGCTCAACTCTATTCTAATGGGCTGGTCACGGGCTCAACTCTATTCTATGGGCTGGTCACAGGCTCAACTCTATTCTAATGGGCTGGTCACAGGCTCAACTCTATTCTAATGGGCTGGTCACAGGCTCAACTCTATTCTAATGGGCTGGTCACAGGCTCAACTCTATTCTAATGGGCTGGTCACAGGCTCAACTCTATTCTAATGGGCTGGTCACAGGCTCAACTCTATTCTAATGGGCTGGTCACAGGCTCAACTCTATTCTAATGGGCTGGTCACAGGCTCAACTCTATTCTAATGGGCTGGTCACAGGCTCAACTCTATTCTAATGGGCTGGTCACAGGCTCAACTCTATTCTAATGGGCTGGTCACAGGCTCAACTCTATTCTAATGGGCTGGTCACAGGCTCAACTCTATTCTAATGGGCTGGTCACAGGCTCAACTCTATTCTAATGGGCTGGTCACAGGCTCAACTCTATTCTAATGGGCTGGTCACAGGCTCAACTCTATTCTAATGGGCTGGTCACAGGCTCAACTCTATTCTAATGGGCTGGTCACAGGCTCAACTCTATTCTAATGGGCTGGTCACAGGCTCAACTCTATTCTAATGGGCTGGTCACAGGCTCAACTCTATTCTAATGGGCTGGTCACAGGCTCAACTCTATTCTAATGGGCTGGTCACAGGCTCAACTCTATTCTAATGGGCTGGTCACAGGCTCAACTCTATTCTAATGGGCTGGTCACAGGCTCAACTCTATTCTAATGGGCTGGTCACAGGCTCAACTCTATTCTAATGGGCTGGTAACAGGCTCAACTCTATTCTAATGGGCTGGTCACAGACTCAACTCTATTCTAATGGGCTCGTCACTGGCTCATCTCTGCATACCACACTGAGACCATTTTATTTATTTGAGAAAATATGCTTCGGTCTTTGTTTCTGTCTGAACCTACAGTGAAATTTGAAATCAAAGGCTCGTTTTGTAAAATGAAGCATTTGGACCCACTTGGAGTTACAGTTTTAACAGCTGTCAAGTACGCTACTGTGGCTATTTGATCATAATGTAGGTCTACTAGAGTGGCCTACCATCAAAAACAATGGAGAACATGCATCCAATAACATTGAAACATGGCAATACTGTAGCTGTTCTACCATTCAGCACTACAGGGACAACATTGTCCTAATATAGAAAATCACTTGTGAGTGTGAAAGTTTGTTTAGTCTGTTTCAACCTGTTTGCGCCAGTCAGCAAACGTATTCCTGTAGATTACAACACCATGTGAAAAAGACCGATTGGAACACTTGTTGTTTTGAGTTTGTGCCCAATTAACAGACTGATCAACATCAGACAGGACAGATCTCAGCTCTTGGTTCAGTCAGTCCCACAGGACAGATCTCAGCTCTTGGTTCAGTCAGTCCCACAGGACAGATCTCAGCTCTTGGTTCAGTCAGTCCCACAGGACAGATCTCAGCTCTTGGTTCAGTCAGTCCCACAGGACAGATCTCAGCTCTTGGATCAGTCAGTCCCACAGGACAGATCTCAGCTCTTGGATCAGTCAGTCAGACAGGACAGATCTCAGCTCTTGGTTCAGTCAGTCCCACAGGACAGATCTCAGCTCTTGGTTCAGTCAGTCCCACAGGACAGATCTCAGCTCTTGGATCAGTCAGTCCCACAGGACAGATCTCAGCTCTTGGATCAGTCAGTCAGACAGGACAGATCTCAGCTCTTGGTTCAGTCAGTCCCACAGGACAGATCTCAGCTATTGGTTCAGTCAGTCCCACAGGACAGATCTCAGCTCTTGGTTCAGTCAGTCCCACAGGACAGATCTCAGCTCTTGGTTCAGTCAGTCCCACAGGACAGATCTCAGCTCTTGGATCAGTCAGTCCCAGGCTAGACAGCCAGTTGGTGGGGATTGAGTTGAAAAAGCAGAAAGGACCAGACAGTCCAGGTAGCTTCCCCTAACCACAGACCTAGGATCAGATGACCTAATTGCTAACACTAACCATTAGAGCAGTGTTTATCTTATTGTCCTAGCACTACACAGCTGATTCAAATAATCTATTTATTAGGCCTTTGATTTCAAATCAGATGTCTTGAGTGCGTGGATTGTAGATTGAGAAATACTGCTCTAGGGGATGACCACTAATCTGACTCTGTATCAGTGCTCGAGTAGGTAGAAACTGCACCTAACCACTGACACAGGGTCAGATAGTTATACTGAACAAAAATATATACAACGCAACATGTCAACAGTCAATTGAAATATATTAATTAGGCCCTAATCTATGGATTTCACATGACTGGGCCGGGGTGCATCCATGGGTGGGACTGGGAGGACATAGGCCCACCCACTGGGGAGACAGGCCCACCCACTGGGGAGACAGGCCCACCCACTGGGGAGGCAGGTCCAGCCACTGGGGAGGCCACTGGGGAGGCAGGCCCAGCCACTGGGGAGGCAGGCCCAGCCACTGGGGAGGCAGGCCCAGCCACTGGGGAGGCAGGCCCAGCCACTGGGGAGGCAGGCCCAGCCACTGGGGAGGCCACTGGGGAGGCAGGCCCAGCCACTGGGGAGGCAGGCCCAGCCACTGGGGAGGCAGGCCCAGCCACTGGGGAGGCAGGCCCAGCCACTGGGGAGGCAGGTCCAGCCACTGGGGAGGCAGGTCCAGCCACTGGGGAGGCAGGTCCAGCCACTGGGGAGGCAGGTCCAGCCACTGGGGAGGCAGGTCCAGCCACTGGGGAGGCAGGTCCAGCCACTGGGGAGGCAGGTCCAGCCACTGGGGAGGCAGGTCCAGCCACTGGGGAGGCAGGTCCAGCCACTGGGGAGGCAGGTCCACCCACTGGGGAGGCAGGTCCACCCACTGGGGAGGCAGGCCCACCCACTGGGGAGGCAGGCCCAGCCACTGGGGAGGCAGGCCCAGCCACTGGGGAGGCCACTGGGGAGGCAGGCCCAGCCACTGGGGAGGCAGGCCCAGCCACTGGGGAGGCAGGCCCAGCCACTGGGGAGGCAGGCCCAGCCACTGGGGAGGCAGGCCCAGCCACTGGGGAGGCCACTGGGGAGGCAGGCCCAGCCACTGGGGGAGGCCAGCCACTGGGGAGGCAGGCCCAGCAGGCCACTGGGGAGGCAGGCCCAGCCACTGGGGAGGCCACTGGGGAGGCAGGCCCAGCCACTGGGGAGGCCACTGGGGAGGCAGGCCCAGCCACTGGGGAGGCAGGCCCAGCCACTGGGGAGGCAGGCCCAGCCACTGGGGAGGCAGGCCCAGCCACTGGGGAGGCAGGCCCAGCCACTGGGGAGGCCACTGGGGAGGCAGGCCCAGCCACTGGGGAGGCCACTGGGGAGGCAGGCCCAGCCACTGGGGAGGCAGGCCCAGCCACTGGGGAGGCAGGCCCAGCCACTGGGGAGGCAGGCCCAGCCACTGGGGAGGCAGGCCCAGCCACTGGGGAGGCCACTGGGGAGGCAGGCCCAGCCACTGGGGAGGCAGGCCCAGCCACTGGGGAGGCAGGCCCAGCCACTGGGGAGGCCACTGGGGAGGCAGGCCCAGCCACTGGGGAGGCCACTGGGGAGGCAGGCCCAGCCACTGGGGAGGCAGGCCCAGCCACTGGGGAGGCAGGCCCAGCCACTGGGGAGGCAGGCCCAGCCACTGGGGAGGCCACTGGGGAGGCAGGCCCAGCCCCTGGGGAGGCAGGCCCAGCCCCTGGGGAGGCAGGCCCAGCCACTGGGGAGGCAGGCCCAGCCACTGGGGAGGCAGGCCCAGCCACTGGGGAGGCAGGCCCAGCCACTGGGGAGGCAGGCCCAGCCACTGGGGAGGCAGGCCCAGCCACTGGGGAGGCAGGTCCAGCCACTGGGGAGGCAGGCCCAGCCACTGGGGAGGCAGGCCCAGCCACTGGGGAGGCAGGCCCAGCCACTGGGGAGGCAGGTCCAGCCACTGGGGAGGCAGGCCCAGCCACTGGGGAGGCAGGCCCAGCCACTGGGGAGGCCACTGGGGAGGCAGGCCCAGCCACTGGGGAGGCAGGCCCAGCCACTGGGGAGGCAGGCCCAGCCACTGGGGAGGCAGGCCCAGCCACTGGGGAGGCAGGCCCAGCCACTGGGGAGGCCACTGGGGAGGCAGGTCCAGCCACTGGGGAGGCAGGTCCAGCCACTGGGGAGGCAGGCCCAGCCACTGGGGAGGCAGGCCCAGCCACTGGGGAGGCAGGCCCAGCCACTGGCAGGCCCAGCCACTGGGGAGGCAGGCCCAGCCACTGGGGAGGCAGGCCCAGCCACTGGGGAGGCAGGCCCAGCCACTGGGGAGGCAGACCCAGCCACTGGGGAGGCAGGCCCAGCCACTGGGGAGGCAGGCCCAGCCACTGGGGAGGCAGGCCCAGCCACTGGGGAGGCAGGCCCAGCCACTGGGGAGGCAGGCCCAGCCACTGGGGAGGCAGGCCCAGCCACTGGGGAGGCAGGCCCAGCCACTGGGGAGGCAGGCCCAGCCACTGGGGAGGCAGGCCCAGCCACTGGGGAGGCAGGCCCAGCCACTGGGAGGCAGGCCCAGCCACTGGGGAGGCCACTGGGGAGGCAGGCCCAGCCACTGGGGAGGCAGGCCCAGCCACTGGGGAGGCAGGCCCAGCCACTGGGGAGGCAGGCCCAGCCACTGGGGAGGCAGGCCCAGCCACTGGGAGGCAGGCCCAGCCACTGGGGAGGCAGGCCCAGCCACTGGGGAGGCAGGCCCAGCCACTGGGGAGGCAGGCCCAGCCACTGGGGAGGCAGGCCCAGCCACTGGGGGGGGAGGCCACTGGGGAGGCAGGTCCAGCCACTGGGGAGGCAGGCCCAGCCACTGGGGAGGCAGGCCCAGCCACTGGGGAGGCAGGCCCAGCCACTGGGGAGGCAGGCCCAGCCACTGGGGGGGGAGGCCACTGGGGAGGCAGGTCCAGCCACTGGGGAGGCAGGCCCAGCCACTGGGGAGGCAGGCCCAGCCACTGGGGAGGCAGGCCCAGCCACTGGGGAGGCAGGCCCAGCCACTGGGGAGGCAGGCCCAGCCACTGGGGAGGCAGGCCCAGCCACTGGGGAGGCAGGCCCAGCCACTGGGGAGGCAGGCCCAGCCACTGGGGAGGCAGGCCCAGCCACTGGGGAGGCAGGCCCAGCCACTGGGGGGGAGGCCACTGGGGAGGCAGGTCCAGCCACTGGGGGGGGAGGCCACTGGGGAGGCAGGCCCAGCCACTGGGGGGGGAGGCCACTGGGGAGGCAGGTCCAGCCACTGGGGGGGGAGGCCACTGGGGAGGCAGGTCCAGCCACTGGGGGGGGAGGCCACTGGGGAGGCAGGCCCAGCCACTGGGGGGGGAGGCCACTGGGGAGGCAGGTCCAGCCACTGGGGAGGCCACTGGGGAGGCAGGCCCAGCCACTGGGGAGGCAGGCCCAGCCACTGGGGAGGCAGGCCCAGCCACTGGGGAGGCAGGCCCAGCCACTGGGGAGGCAGGCCCAGCCACTGGGGAGGCAGGCCCAGCCACTGGGGAGGCAGGCCCAGCCACTGGGGAGGCAGGCCCAGCCACTGGGGAGGCAGGCCCAGCCACTGGGGAGGCCACTGGGGAGGCAGGTCCAGCCACTGGGGAGGCAGGCCCAGCCACTGGGGAGGCAGGTCCACCCACTGGGGAGGCAGGCCCAGCCATTCAGAATGAGTTTTTCCCCACAAAAAGGCCTTTATTATACAGTTTAATCTGCTGTCCGGGTGGCTGGTCTCCAACGATCAGGTAAAGAAGTCAGAGGTGGAGGTCCTGGGCTCACGTGGTCACATGTGGTCTGCGGTTGTGAGGCCGGCTGGACGTACTGCCAAATTCTCTAAAACGATGTTGAGGGCAGCTTATGGTAAAGAAATTAACATGAAATTCTCTGGCAACAGCTCTGGTGGACATTCCTGCAGTCATCATGTCAATTGCACGCTCCCTCAAAACCTGAGACATCTGTGGCATTGTGTTGAGTGACAACACTGCACATTTTTGGCCCTTGTAAACAAATGTGTGCACATAACTTGAAATAAATCATTTGTTTGTATATGGAACATTTCTGGTATATTTTATTTCAGCTCATGAAACATGGACCAACACTTTACATGTTGCGTTGATATGTTTGTTCAGTATATTTCATCCCCCTAATGGTTAAAGTTAGCATTATGGGCTGGGTAATCTTACCCTAGATCTGTGGTTAAGGATAACATCTACCCACTCCAAAAAAAACACAGGTATAAGGTCAGAGGTCAGAGAGGTGTGGCCAGACACAGGTCAGAAGTTAGTAAAAGGGTGAGGCCTCTATGACAGTGGGTCTCTCTGAGACAGAGGAGGAGGAGACGCTACCACCCTACAAAAGAAAGATTAAGGGAAGAGAGGAGGGAAACTAAAAAGTAAAAGGAAACTGAGTGAGAACAAGGGATGGATGGGTGAAATGGTGGACAGGAATAAAGAGCATGGAAAGGCTCCCACAATACCATGCTTTTCCCTTACCCTAACCTCACCACTAACCTCTATACTGCTAAACCCTTACCCCTAACGTTTATACTGCTAAACCCTTACCCTAACCTCACCCCTAACCTTTATACTGCTAAACCCTAACCTCACCATAACCTTTATACTGCTAAACCCTTACCCTAACCCCTATACTGCTAAACCCTTACCCTAACCCCTAACCTTCAGACTGCTAAACCCTAACCTCACCATAACCTTTATACTGCTAAACCCTTACCCTAACCCCTATACTGCTAAACCCTTACCCTAACCCCTAACCTTCAGACTGCTAAACCCTAACCTCACCATAACCTTTATACTGCTAAACCCTTACCCTAACCCCTATACTGCTAAACCCTTACCCTAACCCCTAACCTTTATACTGCTAAACCCTTACCCCTAACCTTTATACTGCTAAACCCTTACCCTAACCCCTAACCTCTATACTGCTAAACCCTTACCCTAACCCCTAACCTTCAGACTGCTAAACCCTAACCTCACCATAACCTTTATACTGATAAACCCTTACCCTAACCCCTAACCTCTATACTGCTAAACCCTTACCCTAACCTTTATACTGCTAAACCCTTACCCTAACCCCTAACCTTTATACTGCTAAACCCTTACCCTAACCTTTATACTGCTAAACCCTTACCCTAACATCACCACTAACCTCTATACTGCTAAACCCTTACCCTAACCCTTAACCTTTATACTGCTAAACCCTTACCCTAACCTTTATACTGCTAAACCCTTACCCTAACCCCTAACCTTTATACTGCTAAACCCTTACCCTAACCTTTATACTGCTAAACCCTTACCCTAACATCACCACTAACCTCTATACTGCTAAACCCTTACCCTAACCTCACCACTAACCTTTATACTGCTAAACCCTTACCCTAACCCCTAACCTTTATACTGATAAACCCTTACCCTAACCCCTAACCTCTATACTGCTAAACCCTTACCCTAACTCCACCCTTAACCTTTATACTGATAACGCCTTAACCTCAACCACTAACCTCTAGACTGGTTAGACTCATCTTGCCTTGCCCACTGGGCTTACTAATATCTTCCATATACCCGTCATGTGTACTGGGATGTACCTTGTGTGTGTCTGTCTGTCTACCCTGTCTTGTGAACATTCCACTTTGAGAAATGACGTCTTCGGAAAAACATCAAAATAGTAATGTACTCACATTGCTGGCTGGGATCGGAGTCGACGGTGGTCATCTGGACGTAATTGGTTGGGAACAGACCGGTGATCCCATTGACCTCTCCTTTCCACCAATCGGGGTCGTTCTTGTCGAACACACTGATCATCTGACCTTTGGAGAAGCTCATCTCATCCTCGTTGGCTGCTTTGTAGTCGTACACGGCAATGACCTGACACACTGGAGGAGAGAGAGAGAGCAAGAGCAGGGGGAGAGAGAGAGGGGGGGGGGCAGTGTCAGCTGATGGGAGGAGCTATATGGAGGACAGCCTCATTGTATTGGCTAGAATGGAATAAATGGAACGGACTCAAACATGGTTTCCATGTGTGATGTGTTTGATACCATTCCATTGATTCCATTCCAGATATTACAATGAGCCTGTCCTCCTATAGCTCCTCCCACCAGCCTCCTTGTAAACTACACATTCTCTTTTCTTACCTACTAAAAGGTGTGTGTATGTGTATGTTACCTGGTAGAGGTGCTGGTGTGGACCTGCCGCTGTTAGATCCCAGCATTTTGACATGTGAGGCAGGAAACCAACCCTTCTGACGCTTCTTTCCTCGCGCCTTAGAGACCGAGAGAGATCAGTCAACCAGTCAACCAGTCATTCAGTCAACCAGTCAACCAGTCAATCAGTCAACCAGTCATTCAGTCAATCAGTCAACCAAACTATCAGTCAACCAGTCAATCAGTCAACCAGTCAGTCAGTCAACCAGTCAGTCAGTCAATCAGTCAGTCAGTCAATCAGTCAATCAGTCAACCAGTCAATCAGTCAACCAGTAGTTCAGTCAACCAGTCAATCAGTCAACCAGTCAATCAGTCAACCAGTCAACCAGTCAACCAGTCAATCAGTCAACCAGTCAATCAGTCAACCAGTCAATCATATGTATCAATCTAATGCTGCGTTTAGACAGGCAGCCAAATTCGGATGTTGTTTTCACTAATTGGTCTTTTGACCAATCAGATCAGCTCTGAAAAATATCTGATGTGAAAAAACCTGATCTGATTGGTCAACAGACAAATTAGTGAAAACAATATCAGAATTGGGTGCCTGCACAAGAAACCTAATTCTGATATTTTCCCACTTATTGGTATTTTTTACCAATCAGATCAGATCTTAATTCAATAACTGTAAATCAACACAGCCAAAATCATATTGCCTTATTTCATTAGAGTCTAAAACAACCATTAATCAATCAATCAGCCAACCTGCAGTTCTCCGAGCAACCAGCCGGAGGAATCCTTGCTGAGGATGAGGATGAGCTGTCCTGGTGCAAGGCTGAGTTGCTCTGTTCCTGTGGCCGTGTAGGCAGTGCTCACCTGGGCTATCTCTACACACACACGCACGCACACACACACACACGCACACAAACACACACACACACACACAAACACGCACACGCACACAATCACACACACACACACACACACACACACACACACACACACACACACACACACACACACACACACACACACACACACACACACACACACACACACACACACACACACACGTAGGGAGTAACATCAGATATAGAGGAAGTGTTGAAAGGAACAGAGTGTGGATATGCATTTCTCCAGTTGACTCACCTGGCTTCTTCCCAGGCTGTCCTGGCTTCCCTGGGCTGCTGGATGTCTGAAATGACAAGTTATAGAAACAAGGTCAGATACAAGTTAAAGTCAAGGATGTGTGTGTGTGTGTGCGTGTGTGTGTGCGTGTGTGTGTGCGTATCTTACGTTGGTCTCTTTGGGTTTGACGTAGTTGGAAGGGAACACTCCAGTGCGGTCTCCGATGCCTCCGCTCCACCACTCTCCCTCTCTCTGGGTCACCAGGATCACATCACCCTCTCTAAACGTCAGGTCGCCATGCGCTGGGCTCTCATAGGTGTACAGCGCCATGTACTCTGATTGGTGAGACAAAACATCACCTCTCAGAGAGACATTCTTATTGGATGATACAAACCATGACATCTCAGAGAGATATTCTTATTGGATGATACAAACCATGACATCTCAGAGAGATATTCTTATTGGATGATACAAACCATGACATCTCAGAGAGACATTCTTATTGGATGACACAATTCACTACAGAGTCATGGACATTACCATCTGACAAGGCAGAACTGTATTTTATAATGTTCCCAACAAAAGAACTGAATCGGGTAAGAGTGCTTTTGCAGAAGGACATGTTTTTGGGGAAGAGAGAGAGAGAGAAAGAGATAGCGAACGAGGGACAGAGAGAGGGACAGACAGAGGGCGAGAGACAGAGAGAGGGCGAGGGAGTGAGAAGGCGAGAGAGGGCAAGAGAGGGTCGGGGGAGAGAGGGCGAGAGAGCATCAGGGGGAGAGAGGGCACGAAAGCGTCAGGGGGAGAGAGGGCGAGAGAGCGTCAGGGCGAGAGAGTGTCAGGGCGAGAGAGGGCGAGAGAGCGTCAGGGCGAGAGAGGGCGAGAGACAGAGAGGGCGAGAGGGAGGGTGAGAGAGTGAGAGGGCGAGAGAGTGAGAGGGCGAGAGAGCGTCAGGGCGAGAGAGCGTCAGGGCGAGAGAGCGTCAGGGCGAGAGAGCGTCAGGGCGAGAGAGCGTCAGGGCGAGAGAGCGTCAGGGCGAGAGCGTCAGGGCGAGAGAGCGTCAGGGCGAGAGCGTCAGGGCGAGAGAGCGTCAGGGGGAGAGAGGGCGAGAGAGCGTCAGGGGGAGAGAGGGCGAGAGAGCGTCAGGGGGAGAGAGGGCGAGAGAGCGTCAGGGGGAGAGAGGGCGAGAGAGCGTCAGGGGGAGAGAGGGCGAGAGAGCGTCAGGGGGAGAGAGGGCGAGAGAGCATCAGGGGGAGAGAGGGCAAGAGAGCGTCAGGGCGAGAGAGGGCGAGAGAGTGAGAGAGGGCAAGAGAGTGAGAGAGGGCAAGAGAGTGAGAGAGGGCAAGAGAGAGAGAGGGCAAGAGAGAGAGAGGGCAAGAGAGTGAGAGGGCAAGAGAGAGAGAGAGGGCGAGAGAGAGAGAGGGCGAGAGAGAGAGAGGGCGAGAGAGAGAGAGGGCGAGAGCGAGAGGGCGAGAGGGAGAGCGAGAGAGGGAGAGGGCGAGAGAGGGAGAGGGAGAGTGAGAGAGGGAGAGTGAGAGAGTGAGAGAGGGTGAGAGAGGGCGAGAGAGAGAGAGGGCGAGAGAGAGAGAGGGCGAGAGCGAGAGGGCGAGAGAGGGAGAGGGAGAGAGGGAGAGCGAGAGAGAGAGAGGGTGAGAGAGAGGGAGAGCGAGAGAGAGAGAGGGTGAGAGAGAGGGAGAGCGAGAGAGAGAGGGAGAGCGAGAGAGGGAGAGCGAGAGAGGGAGAGTGAGAGAGGGCAAGAGAGTGAGAGAGGGTGAGAGAGGGCGAGAGAGAGAGAGGGCGAGAGAGCGAGAGCGAGAGGGGCGAGAGAGGGAGAGAGGGAGAGCGAGAGGGCGAGAGAGAGAGAGGGCGAGAGAGAGAGAGAGAGAGAGAGAGAGAGAGAGAGAGAGAGAGAGAGAGAGAGGGCGAGAGAGAGAGAGAGTGAGAGCGGGAGAGAGAGCGAGAGAGGGCTAGCGAAAGAGGGCGAGAGAGAGAGAGAGAGAGAGGGCTAGCGAAAGAAGGCGAGAGAGAGAGGGCGAGAGAAAGAGGGCGAGAGAGAGAGAGGGCGAGCGAAAGAGGGCGAGAGAAAGAGGGCGAGAGAGAGAGGGCGAGAGAGAGAGAGAAAGAGAGAGAGAAAAAGAGAGAGAGAGGGTGAGAGGAGTACCTTCCTGTTGAGCATCTGAGGACTCCACTTCATCTGGGGGAGAATACGTCAGGCTGAGACGAGACAAATGACATTAATAAAACTAAAAAATACTTGTCTATCATAAGTACTACCGTGCCCTAACCTCACCCCTAACCTCACCCCTAACCAACAACGTAACAACAAGCAGCCATATGATTTAATTGCACCTTTATTTAACCAGGTAGACTAGTTGAGAACAAGTTCTCATTTACAACTGCAACCTGGCCAAGATAAAGCAAAGCCGTTTGACACAAACAACAACACAGAGTTACACATGGAATAAACAAACATACAGTCAATCGCCCTCTCTCGCCCTGACGCACAGTAGAAAAAAAAGAGTCTATATGCAGTGAGTGCAAATTAGGTAAGATAAGGGAGTTTCGGCAATAAATAGGCCATAGTGGCGAAATAATTACAATATAGCAATTACACACTGGAGTGATAGATGTGCAGAAGATGAGTGTGCAAGTAGAGATACTGGGGTGCAAAGGAGCAAAATAAATAAATAAATACAGTATGGGGATGAGGTAGTTGGATGGGCTATTTACAGATGGGCTATGTACAGGTGCAGTGATCTCTGAGCTGCTCTGACAGCTGGTGCTTAAAGTTAGTGAGGGAGATATGAGTCTCCAGCTTCAGTGATTTTTGCAGTTCATTCCAGTCATTGACAGCAGAGAACTGGAAGGAAAGGCAGCCAAAATAGGAATTGGCTTTGGGGGTGACTAGTGAGATATACCTGCTGGAGCGTGTGCTACAGGTGGGTGCTACTATGGTGACCAGTGAGTTGAGATAAGGCCGGGCTTTACCGAGCAGAGACTTGTAGATGACCTGGAGCCAGTGGGTTTGGCGACGAGTATGAGGGCCAGCAAACGAGAGCGTACAGGTCGCAGTGGTGGGTAGTATATGGGGCTTTGGTGACAAAATGGATGGCACTGTGATAGACTGCATCCAATTTGTTGAGTAGAGTGTTGGCGGCTATTTTGTAAATGACATCGCCGAAGTCGAGGATCGGCAGGATAGTCAGTTTTACGAGGATATGTTTGGCAGCATGAGTGAAGGATGCTTTGTTGCGAAATAGGAAGCTGATTCTAGATTTAATTTTGGATTGGAGATTCTTAATGTGAGTCTGGAAGGAGAGTTTACAGTCTAACCAGACACCTAGGTATATGTAGTTGTCCACATATTCTAGGTCAGAACTGTCCAGAGTAGTGATGCTAGACGGGCGGGCAGGTGTTCGGTTGAAGAACATGCATTTAGTTTTACTTGCATTTAAGAGCAGTTGGAGGCCACGGAAGGAGAGTTGTATGGCATTGAAGCTCGCCAGGAGGGTTGTTAACACAGTGTCAAAAAGAAGGGCCAGAAGTATCCAGAATGGTGTCGTCTGCGTAGAGGTGGATCAGAGACTCACCAGCAATAAGAGCGACATCATTGATATATACAGAGAAGAGAGTCGGTCCAAGAATTTAACCCTGTGGCACCCCCATAGAGACTGCCAGGGGCCCGGACAACAGACCCTCCAATTTGACACACTGAACTCTATCAGAGAAGTAGATGGTGAACCAGGTGAGGCAGTCATTTGAGAAACCAAGGCTGTTGCGTCTGCTGATAAGAATGTGGTGATTGACAGAGTCGAAAGCCTTGGCCAGGTCGATGAATACAGCTGCACAGTATTGTCTCTTATCGATGGTGGTTATGATATCGTTTAGGAGCTTGGGCGTGGCTGAGATGCACTCATGACCAGCTCTGAAACCAGATTGCATAGCGGAGAAGGTACGGTGGGATTCGAAATGGTCGGTAATCTGTTTTGATTTGGCCTGTTCAAGTACATATGAATTCTACACACACACGACTGAATTCCTTCACTGTGTGTGTGGGAAGTGCGTGTGTGTGTGTGTGTGTGGGTGGGGGGGGGGGGGTGTACGCGTGCGTGTGTATGTATGTATTTACGCAGTGGTGTTGTCATTGTCTCCCAGGAGTGTGACATATGTTTTGGGGAACCAGCCCTGAACCGCGTTGAGCTCCCCCAGCCACCAGCTGTCCTGCTGCACCAGCACCCGGATCACATCATCCTTGCTGAAGTTCAGATGGCTCTCTGTCTTAGCAGTCCACGAACAAAGAGCCTGGGCCTGCAGGTTACCCACCACCTAGAGCAAGAGGAGGAAGGATGGAGGGATATAAGATTGAGGGAGGGACAAAGAGAGAGGGGTAGATAGCAAATTTAAATTGGGATATTGTAGGTAATAAAACAATACGTTTTTCACTCAAGGATCAAAAAGTACTAGATCGGTGTCATCATATTACTAACATCAGTCGTTTCCTTTTTAAATCCAAGGTAGTCAGGGTAGTGGAATCCGTCTGGTCGCGTAGCAACATGATCTGTGTGCGGTGTTATGATCACACTTGTAGGTGATGTCATGGCGACGTTGGCTAGCTAAGCTCATACGCAGAAACACGTCATCAGGTCTAACAGTTGTCTCGCGCAGGACTGCAGAAGGCCATCAAAAGACACTCCTTCCATATAAAAGTTGTTTTTGACAAAAATGAAAAGGAAGTTGGGGTATTAGCTTGTTCAACTACGTCAGACAACAGCTCAGATCTACGTTGTGCCATTAGATTCAGAGAAAATGATGTTTCACTTTTCTCATTGATTAATAGTTGTTTTAGACTATAATGGGGCAGCAGGTAGGCTAGTGGTTAGAGTGTTGGGCCAAACCGAAAGGTTGCTGGATCGAATCCCTGACCTGACTAGGTGTGTATTATCTGTTGTTCTGCACCTGAACAAGGCAGTTATCCCACTGTTCCACGGTAGGCCGTCATTGTAAGTAAGTATTTGCCTAGTTAAATAAAGGTTAAATAAAATTGTAAAAAAGAATGATATATATATCTCATTGACTTCTCTAACCTCAAATCCCGGGCTGGTCTGCTTCGCAACCATTCCCGAATATCTTGTGATATTACGCCTCTGGGTTTAGAAAATGTGGTGGAGCCATCAATCTCCATATTTTGACCACCTACCCACTGTTGGGTCAAATTGGTCAGTAGTGGGGAAGGGCTATAAGACCCCTTCCCCACTACATTTATAGGGTCCTAGACTACAGATTAACAATTCATTATAATGTTTAATACCATTCCACAGTCTTTTCTAGTCTCTGCCTCTTATAAAGAAACAGTCTGAGAAATGTGTTAATTATTGCAGGGTGTCTGTGAGAAGGCACCTCTAGGCTAAAAGAGAATAGACACAGAACCCTGCAGGGGAATGAAAGAGATAAGAGACTAGTCAGACAGACCTCTATAAATCAACTTGGGGAGTGGACATTTACTGCTGAGCCCTTAGAAAACATTTTATCTCTCTTGCAAGTTTGTATAGCTGTGTATGCATGGGCTTGGTCTGATGAGTAGAAGGTAATGACGTATGCAGTGACATCACAAGGGCTGGACTTCGGGCTTAATAAAATAACTTGGGACTTTTCTTATTTTGCAAAACTAAGGAGAGACATCAGTTGTATGTGTGATGTTTGATCTTTGACTTCTGTCTACAGCTGTTTTTTGATAAAAATTGTTATGATTTATAAGTGCACATTGAGTGTTCCTTATACGTTAAGTAAATAAAACGGAGCACAGAAAAACAGAACCAACACTACCCTAGCTTCAATTGGCTCCTCTACCTGTACCTGCTCCGAGGGGGTGGGGTGAGGGGCATGTGTAGGCGTGAAGGCGGAGTTCTGTCCTGTTGACATAGAAGCATCTCCCCCGGGTTTCCTGGAAGACATGAAGGTTCAGAGGTCATTAACTTTTCAGTCAGCAGTACAGTATTTACATGAATCACCATATCAATGTCTCATCAGGGTTGAGGAAAGGTTACACGCTCCACACCTATGAGAAATACCTATGGCTAGAAACGATGTGTGTGTGTATATTGTCCAACCTACCCTGTGTTGATGGGGGTGGAGAGCTGTGGTCTGAGGGCCTGTTTAGCAGCATAAACAGCAGTAGTAGCACCAGCAGTGGTAGTTGTAGTAACAGTAGCAGGTCTCTCTGATTTGAACTGTCTCTCTACATAACTCTCTGGGAACCAGCCCATCTTCCCCTGACGACTCCCGTACAGCCAACCCTGCTCTCGCTCCGTACTCTCATCCACCTAGACACACACAAACAGATGAATTGGCACACAACAGTCAGACAACGGTCAGACAACAGAGAAGCAGAGTGTAGAATTAAATCCAGAAATAAATTGTCATCCGTATGGTTCTAACCTCAATGACCTCATCAGCTTCAAAGCTGAGTTCTTCCAGGTTGCGAGCGGTGAAAGGGTAGAGCGCCCGGAAGGAAGTGAGCATCGCAGACTTCCTGTGCTCTGTGGCCTGGGGTTTCAGACCGCCTGGAACAGCCAATCACATAACATATAATAATCTCAAATTGACGAGAGCAACCACGTGGCTATCAGTTTTCCATATCCTGATAAAGGTCTAATTGAACAGTTTAATAGTCTAGTGGTTCCTCCTTACCTTTCCTCTCCTCTAGACCTCCAAGAAGGGCTGACAGTTTGTCATGGATGTCGGTCTTCCCTGCACGCCCCTGCTGGCGCAACGCCGCCACCTCCTCCTCTCTGCTCCTCCTCTCCTCCTCCAGCTTCCTCTTCGCTTCTTCTTTCAGCTTCCTCGCTTCTTCCTCCTGCTGCCTCCTCCTCTCCTCATCCTTCCTCTTCAATCTCTTCTTGTCCTCCTCACACCTCTTGCTCTCCACCTCTTCCTGCCTTTTCTTCTCAACCTCCCTCTCCTCCTCTAACCTCTTCTGCTCCTCTTCCTCCCTCTCCTCCCTCTTCCTCTCCTCTTCCTCCTGTCTTCTCTCCTCCCTCTTCCTCTCCTCTTCCTCCTGTCTTCTCTCCTCCTCCCTCCTTTTCCTCTCCTCTTCCTCCTGTCTCCTCCTCTCCTCCTCTCTGCTTTCTCGTTCTACCTTTTCTTTAGCAGCTAAGAGGCGGGCTTGTGTCTCCTTCTCCTCCTCCTCTCTCAGTTTGGCCTCTCTCTCTTCCTGCAGCCTCCTCTGTCTCTCCTCCTCCTCTCTCTTCAGCTTCTCCTGCCACTGACGCTCCTTCTGCAGCTTAATACGCCTGGGGAGGGAGGGAGAGAGAGAGAGAGAGGAGATAGGGAAAAGACAGACAGGCCTATGTCAAAGACCAGATAATGCTTGAGCATGTCTGTGTGTTAGGCAGAGGGGAGAGCTGTTCACCTTTTGGCCTCCTCCTCCTCTCTCCTCTCCTCCTCCACCTCCCTCCTCTTCCTCGCCTCCTGCTCTCTCTGTCTCTCCAGTTCTCTCCCTTTGTCCTCTTTGATGCTCCGTAGTTTATCCAGAGCCGACTGCTGCTTCCGCTGGTTCTCTCTCAGTTCCTGATGTTACCACATCAACAAGAGGGCACATTTCACCACATACTAACACGGTCACACATTCAGAATCACAACACGATCTATTACATTTACACTACACTTCTTTTATTAACTGGTAACAGCAAAGGATCTAACAGGATGGCACAGCGAGCACTGGGATGAGAGGGTTGGACAACTCGGAGTGGTTAGGCACCAAGAGAGGAGAGAGAGAAATATATATATATAGTACAGCAGTACCAGTCAGAACTGTTTGGACACACCTACTCATTCAAGGGTTTTTCTTTATTTTTCACTACATTGTAGAATAATAGTGAAGACATCAAAACTATAAAATGACACATATAGAAACATGTAGAGACCCCCCCAAAAAAAGTGTTAAACAAATCAAAGTATATTTTATATTTGAGATTCATCAAAGTAGCAACCCTTTGCCTTGATGACCGCTTTGCACACTCTTGCCATTCTCTCAACCAGCTTCATGAGGTAATCACCTGGAATCTATTTCAATTTACAGCTGTGCCTTGTTAAAAGTTAATTTGTAGAATTTGTTTCCTTCTTAATTCGTTAGAGCCAATCAGTTGTGTTGTGACAAGATAGGGGTGGTATAGAGAAGATAGCCCTATTTAGTAAAATACCTATTTAGTAAAAGACCAAGTCCATATTATGGCAAGAACAGCTCAAATAAGCAAAGAGAAACGACAGTCCATCATTAAGACATGAAGGTCAGTCAATCCAGGACATTTCTTCAAGTGCAGTCGTAAAAACCATCAAGCGCTATGAAGAAACTGGCTCTCATGAGGACCGCCACAGGAAAAGAAGACCCAGAGTTACCTTTGCTGCAGAGGATAAGTTCATTAGAGTTACCAGCCTCAGATTGCAGGCAAAATACATTCTTAACAGACACATCTCAACATGAACTGTTCAGATGAGACTGCGTGAATCAGGCCTTCATGGTTGAATTGCTGCAAAGAAACCACTTGCTTGGGCAAAGAAACACGAGCAATGTGCATTAGACCGGTGGAAATCTGTCCTTTGGTTCTCCAGGAACAGGGTTGGAGTAAGAACCTACAGGAGGGTAGCTCTCCAGGAACAGGGTTGGAGTAAAAACCTACAGGAGGGTAGCTCTCCAGGAACAGGGTTGGAGTGAAAACCTACAGGAGGGGAGCTCTCCAGGAACAGGGTTGGAGTTAAAACCTTCAGGAGGGTAGCTCTCCAGGAACAAGGTTGGAGTTAAAACCTTCAGGAGGGTAGCTCTCCAGGAACAGGGTCGGAAAGCCCTGTCATATATTCACTTTAATACAGGTAGACTGTTATACTTCAACATTTTACCACAACATTTGAGCGAGTGACTAGAGTGAGTGTTAAAAGGAACAGAGGCGTTGGTGTAGACAACCAGCTGGTCTGTACGTACCTGTATGTCCTTCAGGTAATGATCCATGTCAGCCAGTTTAGCAGCCGTCTCTTTCTCCAGAGCATCCAGCTGTTGCTTCAGGTCACGACAGGCTCCGTCCTTCTCGCTGGTGCTGTGTTTGAGAGTGGATATGGTGGAGACTGGGTAGAGCAGGAAGACGAGTTACAACCCAGCGAGCGACAGGAGGGGAATGTTTAGTAACACTCTCTACAGTGCCGTCAGAAAGTATTCACACTTCTTGACTTGTTCCACATTTTTGTTGTGTTTTTCACCCATCAACACACAATACCCTAGAACGACAAAGTGAAAACATTCTGTGTAAATATCAAATTTACCAATCGTCCAAGGAACTGTCCGGAGAACTCCTGAGATATAATTGTGATGAGGCATATATCTGGGGAAGGGTGAAAAATTAGGCATATATCTGGGGAAGGATGAAAAATTAGGCATATATCTGGGGAAGGATGAAAAATTAGGCATATATCTGGGGAAGGGTGAAAAATTAGGCATACATCTGGGGAAGGGTGAACATTTAGGCATATATCTGGGGAAGGGTGAACATTTAGGCATATATCTAATATTTAAAAAAAAAATCTAGTGTTGAAAGAGTCCAAGAGCACAGCGGTCTCCATCATTGAGAAATTTGAATTATCCAGACTGTGCCTGGAGCTGGCCGTCCAACCAAACTGAGCAACCGGGCAAGAAGGACCTTTGTAAGGGTGGTGACCCAGAGCCCAATGACCACTCTGACAGAACTACAGAGTTCTTTGGCTGCGATGGGAGAATCTGCCAGAAGGACAACAGTCTCTACAGCACTTCACCAATCTGGGCTTTCTGGGAGAGTGGCCAGACGGAAGCCCATCGTGAGCAGGCGGCACATGACAGCATGCCTGGGAGTTTACAAAAAAGGCAAAAAGACTCAGAGCATTAGGCAAAAGATTCAGTGATCTGATGAGGCAAAAAAATGTTGGCCTGAATGCAAAGAGCCATGTCTGGAGAAAACCAGGCACAGATCATCCCTGCCGTGAAGCATGGTGGTGGCAGCATCATGTTATGGGGATGCTTTTCAGCGACAAGGAGACTGGTAAGGATAGAGGGAACAATGAATGGAGCCAAATACAGGCAAATTATTGACGAGAACTTGCAAACGACCATAGACTGGGGGGGCGAAGATTTACATTCCAACAGGACAATTACCCCAAGCATAGAGCCAAAGCAACGTTGGAATGCCTTCGGAACAAGAATGTTAAAGTCCTTGAGTGGCCCAGCCAAAGCACAGACTTGAATCCCATTGAAAATCTGTGGAAAGACTTGAAGATTGCTGTTCACCGCCGCTCCCCATTTAACTTAACAGAGCTTGAGAAAATCCGCCAAATCCAGACGTGTGAAGCTGATAGACGACTCAAAGCTGTAATCGACGCCAAAGTATTGACTGAAGAATTTAAATACTTATGTCAATTAGATATAATACGGTATTTAATTTAAATAAATTTGCAAACATTTCTATAATCATGTTTTCACTTTGTCATTACGGGGTATTGTGTTTAGATGAGTGAGAGAAAAAACATTCAGGCTGGTTCAACAAAATGTGGAATAAGTCAAGGGGTATGAATACTTTCTGAAGGCACTGTATGTGTTCAGACATGAGAGTCCAATTCAATCATGTTTGATTGAATCTAGAACATGGTCTAATATAGCCCTATAATATACCCCAGTCCAACTGTGCACCCCACCCATACACCCTAGTATAGCCTACACCCCACCCATACACCCTAGCATAGCCCTCTACCCCACCTATACACCCTAGCATAGCCCTACACCCCATCCATACACCCTAGTATAGCCTTACACCCCATCCATACACCCTAGTATAGCCTACACCCCAGCCAAACTTAGCCCCAGTCTCAGTCAGTACCTGGCAGGTTGTTGAGGGCCATGTCCTTCAGTTTGTCACTGAGTCTCTGCTGTTCTGGAGTCAGCTGGGACAGCTTCCTCTGGTTCTCCTGAAGCACAGGAGCAGTAGATGCATCATTAGGAGGGGCCAGACAGAGACAGAGCGACAGAGACAGACAGACAGACAAAGACAGAGACACAGACAGAGCGACAGACAGACAGAGAGAGAC
>NC_034187.2:10198183-10321286 GCF_002021735.2 Oncorhynchus kisutch
TGGGGTAAGCTGCATTACCTATACCTGGCTGTGAGGTAAAGTACATTACCTATACCTGGCTGTGAGGTCAACTACCTTACCTATACCTGTATGTGAGGTAAACTGCATTACCTATACCTGACTGTGATGTAAACTGCATTACCTATACCTGACTGAGGTAAACTGCATTACCTATACATGTATGGGATATAAACTGCATTACCTATACCTGTCTGTGAGGTCAACTACATTACCTATAGCCACCCTTGGACTGCCACTCATCTGTTTGCCTACATTTCCCAGCAGCACCCACCTGTGAGGTATCCCGTCATGTGCTTGTCCAGGCTGTTAAACTGCTGTCTGTATTTGAGACGCGAGGCGTGAGGCACGGCCCAGTCAGAGGGAGCGGTCTTCGGAGAACTACCTGCCAGGGAGGTGGTGGAGGACGAGTTGGAGCTAGGGACCAGAGAGAGGGATGGCGAGAGAGATGGAGGTAGAGAGGGATGGATGGAGAGAGGGATGGAGGTAGAGAGGGATGGAGGTAGAGAGGGATGGAGAGAGAGAGGGATGGAGGTAGAGAGGGATGGAGGTAGAGAGGGATGGAGGTAGAGAGGGATGGAGGTAGAGAGAGGGATGGAGGGAGAGAGAGGGATGGAGGGAGAGAGAGAGGGATGGAGGGAGAGAGAGAGGGATGGAGGGAGAGAGAGAGGGATGGAGGGAGAGAGAGAGAGGGATGGAGGGAGAGAGAGAGAGGGATGGAGGGAGAGAGAGAGAGGGATGGAGGGAGAGAGAGGGATGAGGTAGAGAGGGATGAGGTAGAGAGAAGGAGAGAGGGATGAGGTAGAGAGAAGGAGAGAGAGGGATGAGATAGAGAGAGAGGGAGGGATGGAGGGAGAGGGGTGGAGGGAGGGAGAGAGAGGGAGGGAGAGAGAGAGGGATGGAGATAGTTAGAAGGACAGAGGGATGGAGGGAGAGAGAGAGAGGGATGAGAGAGAGAGGGATGAGAGAGAGGGGGATGGAGAGAGAGAGAGGGATGGAGAGAGAGAGAGGGATGGAGAGAGAGAGGGATGGAGAGAGAGAGAGGGATGATCGAGATGGAGGTAGAGAGGGATGGAGGTAGAGAGAAGGAGAGAGGGATGAGGTAGAGAGAAGGAGAGGGATGGAGGGAGAGGGAGGGATGAGAGAGAGGGATGGATCGAGATGGAGGTAGAGAGGGATGGATCGAGGTAGAGGGATGAGAGAGAGGGATGGGATAGAGAGAAGGAGAGGGATGGAGGGAGAGGGGTGTAGGGGTGGAGAGAGGGATGGAGAGAGATAGATGGAGGGAGAGGTAGAGAGATGGATGAGGGAAAGGGGGATGGGGGAGAGAGGAATGGAGGTAGAGAGATAGAGAGAGGGGGATGAGGTAGAGAGAATGAGAGAGGGGGAAGAGGTAGAGAGAAGGAGAGGGGGATGAGGTAGAGAGAAGGAGAGAGGGGGATGAGGTAGAGAGAGATGGATGGAGGGAGGGTGAGGGGGATGCAGGGAGAGAGAGATGGAGGGAGAGAGGGATGGAGGGAGAGAGATGGAGGGAGAGAGAGGATGGAGGTAGAGGGGGATGGAGGTAGAGGGGGATGGGTAGAGGGGGATGGAGGTAGAGGGGATGGAGGTAGAGGGGATGGGTAGAGGGGGATGGAGGTAGAGGGGGATGGCGGTAGAGGGGGATGGAGGTAGAGGGGGATGGGTAGAGGGGGATGGAGGTAGAGGGGATGGAGGTAGAGGGGGATGGGTAGAGGGGGATGGGTAGAGGGGGATGGGTAGAGGGGGATGGAGGTAGAGAGGGATGGAAGGAGAGGGGATGGAAGGAGAGGGGATGGAGGTAGAGAGGGATGGAAGGAGAGGGGATGAGGTAGAGAGGGATGGAAGGAGAGGGGATGAGGTAGAGAGGGATGGAAGGAGAGGGGATGGAAGGAAAGGGGATGGAAGGAAAGGGGATGGAGGTAGAGAGAGATGGAGGGAGAGAGAAAGGTTTGGAGGGAGAGAGAAAGGGATGGAGGGAGAGAGAAAGGGATGGAGGGAGAGAGAAAGGGATGGAGGGAGAGAGAAAGGGATGGAGGGAGAGAGAAAGGGATGGAGGGAGAGAGAAAGGGATGGAGGGAGAGGGAAAGGGATGGAGGGAGAGAGAAAGGGATGGAGGGAGAGAGAAAGGGATCATATAATGGAGTTATAGAAATAGTCCATTGGCATCTAAATGAGTAGAGATCAGAATCTGATTCTATTTTGAGTGAGTGAGTGAGAGTGTGTGTGTGTGTGTGTGTGTGTGTGGCTGTGTTACCTGCTTGAGTCCAACAGTGATGTAGCTTTGTTGATCCCAAAAGAGAGACCCAGGGGAGAGGATACGTACGGTGCAGAGAGACCCAGAGGAGAGGATACGTACGGTGCAGAGAGACCCAGAGGAGAGGATACGTACGGTGCAGAGAGAGTCATGCCTGGACACACACGTTGATTGAGTTCCTTATGAAGTTCATTTATATTAACATTGTATGGTTACATCCACTCAGTAGAGCCTGGTGACACAGCACTTCCTCTCATTTCCTTTCTAGACAGCTCCCCGGGCCTTGTTAAGGTATTGCCATTGGAGCTAACAGTATTTCATGTATGAAATATAGAGCACTGGTTCCCAACCTTTATTGAACCGTGACACACCTTGATGAAAGAAAGACCAGTGCTGCACACCTACATTTTCCTGAGGACCCTGATCCATAATAAATAAAAATAAACCATTTTTAATAAACTAATTATTTTCATAGTTCCTTACTCATCATGATGAATGTGTGTACCCCTTTAAGAGCGTCATGTGAATACGAGATAGATAGAAATGCAGCTCTGTTAATATGGGTCATTACTTTTCAACAGTTTGAGACAAGCGAGTTTCTACATTTTAAAGCCATGCTCCGTTTGTCTCTGTGTCTCAGAGGCCGTGGTACAGCTCAGCCTGATCAGTGCTAACGATTCTCACAGGTGAAATAAATGATCAGAATGACTTAAAAAATAAATTATACAACTGTAACAACTGCCTGAAACATCGATAAAAGATGAGTTCAATGTATGATGCTGTTTTTAGGAGACACTGGTGCTCCCAAATCTAATCAACCGGGTGAATAAGATGAGGGAACGTTTTGCAGCACACCTGCTGAAAACCACTGATGAGAGAGAGAGACACATACAGAGACACAGAGACACATACAGAGACACAGAGAGAGACACAGAGACACATAAAGAGAGACACAGAGACACATACAGAGACAGAGAGAGAGAGAGACAGAGAGAGAGAGAGACATACAGAGACAGAGAGAGAGAGAGAGACATACAGAGACAGAGAGAGAGACATACAGAGACAGAGAGAGACATACAGAGACACAGAGAGACATACAGAGACAGAGAGAGAGAGAGACATACAGAGACAGAGAGACATACAGAGACAGAGAGAGACATACAGAGACACAGAGAGACATACAGAGACAGAGAGAGACATACAGAGACACAGAGAGACATACAGAGAGAGAGAGAGACATACAGAGACATAGAGAGACATACAGAGACAGAGACGGTCCTCCTCTTACCTGACCCCATGTACCCTGGTGGGAATTGCTGTAGAATACCCATAGTGCCGTTGGGCAAAGCGGGGCTGCCAATGGACGGCAGCAAGGGAATGGGCATCGTTGACGTGGAAACCAGGGGGGCCATGCCTGTAGCTGTTGGGATCATGGGGGTGAGGCCGCTCATAGGTGTCATGGGTGAGAGGTTAGGGGTGAGCATGGCGATGCCTCTGGGCATCATGGAAAGGTTTGGCACGGCACCCGTTCCTGGAGAGACACACAACATTAAAGAGACAAAATAAATATTAAGATGAAGCATCGACAGACTGAGAACAGAAGAGAAGTCTACGCATGTGTGTCCGTGTGTCTGTTTTAAAGTACCGTAGCGCAAGGCAGACATGGCGTCCGTAGAGGAGGGGTTAGGGGCGGGCACTGGCGGTTGCTTCATGATGATTGGTAAAGTTGAGAGAAGGGGGCGTGCCCTGCAGTTTGAGCTTAATGAGCTTCATGGAGATGGAGAACTCCAACCTGTCCATCTTCCCATCCTTACCCATGTCAGCCAGCGTCCTGGGGGTCAGAGAGGGTCATTACTATGGAATATCCTCACACGGGGAACAAACATGTAGACATATTGATTACGTGTTACTTCCTTACTCTGTGTGTGGCTGGAGAGCAGCTGGTCACAAGATCGAATGCCAGCACACGTGTGTGTGTGTGTGTACTGTGAATAAAGTTCATGTTTAGCATTTGTTATATTTTCCCTTTCTGTAATACACTATCTGCCAGTGTTTAGTGCAAGGTGCGGGTAGAATGTTATGGATTGTTCTCAAATATGTTGATAGTGTTTGACTGGAGGCGCCGAGGCTGAGGACACACTGATTATTACTGTATTCTGTGACGGTGTGTGATTCAGTAGCGGACTTCCTAAGTGCCTCTCAGCTGGCGTTTACACGACTCTTCTTCACTGTCTTCTTGGTAAGAAAATCCAGTGTAGATTTGGCCTTGTGTTTTAGGTCATTGTCCTGCTGACAGGTGAATTCTTCTCCCAGTGTCTGGTGGAAAGCCGACTGATTTTGCCTGTGCTTAGCTCCATTCTGTTTCTTTTTTATCCTGAAAAACTCCCCCGTCCTTAATGATGACAAGCATACCCATAACATGATGCAGCCATATCTATGCTTGAAAATATGGAGAGTGGTACTCAGTAATGTGTTGTATTGGATTTTCCCCAAACCTAACACTTTGTATTCAGGACAAAAAGGTAATTTCTTTGCCACATTTGTTGCATTATTACTTTAGTGCATTGTTGCAAACAGGATGCATGTTTTGGAATATGTTTATTATGTACAGGTTTCCTTCTTTTCCCTCTGTCAATTAGGTTAGTAATTGTGGAGTGACTACAACGTTGTTGATCCATCCTCAGTTTTCTCCTATCACAGCCATTAAACTCTGTAACTGTTTTAAAGTCACCATTGGCCTCATGGTGAAATCGCTAAGTGGTTTCCTTCCTCTCCGGAAACTAAGTTAGGAAGGACGCCTGTATCTTTGTAGTGACTCGGTGTATTGATACACCATCCAAAGTGTAATTAATAATGTCACTATGCTCAAAGGGATATTCAATGTCTGCTTTAAAAAAAATCTGTATCTACCAATAGGTGCCCTTCTTTGTGAGGCAATGGAAAACCTCCCTGGTCTTTGTGGTTGAATCTGTGTTTGAAATTCACTGCTCGACTGAGGGACCCTACAGATGTGTGGAGTACCGAGATGAGGTAGTCATTCAAAAATCATGCTCAACACTATTACTGCACACAGGGTGACTTGTTAAGCACATTTTACCCATTCACTTATTTAGGCAATAACAAAGGGATTGAATAACTGTTGACTCAAGACATTTTAGCTTTTCATTTTGTATTCATTTGTAAAAGTTTTGAAAAACATAATTCCACTTTGACATTATTGGGTATTGTGTGTGACAATGTAATCTATTACTGGCCAGTGACAATGTAATCTATTACTGGCCAGTGACAATGTAATCTATTACTGGCCAGTGACAATGTAATCTATTACTGGCCAGTGACAATGTAATCTATTACTGGCCAGTGACAATGTAATCTATTACTGGCCAGTGACAATGTAATCTATTACTGGCCAGTGACAATGTAATCTATTACTGGTCGGTGACAATGTAATCTATTACTGGCCGGCGACAATGTAATCCATTACTGGCCAGCGACAATGTAATCTATTCTATATTCAGGAAGTAACTAAATGTAAAGTCAAGGGGTGTGAATACTTTCTGAAGAGACTATATGGAAGTAGTTTATCGCCAAAATAAATTAAATAAACAAATAATAATAATAATAATAATAACCCTGGTCTTTCTTATATCTCTCAGATACAGGACAGATACTTTAAAGGAAACTTTATTCTCTGATATATTTTTGACCATCTGTTTTTCCATGTATGAATCAGGTACAATTCTATGTGCTATGTCTGTAATGTCAGACCACAGTAAGACTAGCTGTCGCCATTGGCTAATGGAGATCCTAATAAATCAAATCAAATGTTTCATCAAAATCAAATAGCTAAATTACCCCCCCCCCTCCTCCCTCCAGTTTAGACTGTTAAGGATTAAGGTTAATAATATTATAATTCTCTGTTGAGCAACTTGTAAAATCTTTTTAAATGACCTTATTAAAGACTGCTCTCCTTAGTCACCTGGAAATTCCTATTACTGTCTGTGTGTCTGTCTGTGTGTCTGTCTGTGTGTCTGTCTGTGTGTCTGGCTGTGTGTCTGGCTGTGTGTCTGGCTGTGTGTCTGGCTGTGTGTCTGGCTGTGTGTCTGTCTGTGTGTCTGTCTTTCTGGCTGTGTGTCTGTCTGTCTGGCTGTGTGTCTGGCTGTCTGTCTGGCTGTGTGTCTGGCTGTCTGTCTGGCTGTGTGTCTGGCTGTGTGTCTGGCTGTGTGTCTGGCTGTGTGTGTGTACCATATCTCTGCAAGAACCGAGGAGGGAAGACCCGACTGCAAGAAGAACTTCCTGGCCCGCTCCCCTGGAGAGAGAGAACAAGAGAGGACGAGAGCGCGCGAGAGAGAGAGAGAGAGAGAGAACGAGAGAGCAAGAGAGAGCAAGAGAGAGAAAGAGCGAGAGAGAGAAAGAAAGAGAGAACAAACGAGAGAGAGAGCAAGAGAGAGAGAGCGAGAGAGAGAGCAAGAGAGAGAGAGCGAGAGAGAGAGCAAGAGAGAGCAAGAGAGAGCGAGAGAACAAGAGAGAGCGAGAGAGAGAACGAGAGAGAGAGAGAACGAGAGAGAGAGAACGAGAGAGCGAGAGAGCAAGAGAGAGAAAGAGAGAGAACGAGAGAGAGAGAACGAGAGAACGAGAGAGAGAACGAGAGAGAGAGAGAGAGAACGAGAGAGAGAACAAGAGAGAGAACAAGAGAGAGAACAAGAGAGAGAACAAGAGAGAGAACAAGAGAGAGAACAAGAGAGAGAGAGAGAGAGAGAGAGAGAGAGAGAGAACAAGAGAGAGAGAGAGAACGAGAGAGAGAGAGAGAACAGAAAATACATCACAGTATGGAGAGATGGGGGAGAAAACTAGTAAAATGTTGGTGTGGACGCATGCGGTGTCTTGGTACCTGAGACGTAGCCCATGGTGGGAGAGAGGGTGTCAAACTGTTTATCATGTTTGTTCCTCTCTTCTGGAGAGATAGCCCACACACTGAGGTCACCTGGAGACAGAGAGAGGGTGTCAAACTATCTGTCAGGCCTACACGTCTGTCAGGCCGACACGTCTGTCAGGCCGACACGTCTGTCAGGCCGACACGTCTGTCAGGCCGACACGTCTGTCAGGACGACACGTCTGTCAGGACTACACGTCTGTCAGGACTACACGTCTGTCAGGACTACACGTCTGTCAGGACTACACGTCTGTCAGGACAAGGCAAACAGGTCTGTGGTAGTAAGACACATTTTTACGCTTTAGTCATTTAGCAGAGAGATTTACAGTAGTGAGTCAGAGATTTACAGTAGTGAGTCAGCGAGATTAACAGTAGTGAGTCAGCGAGATTAACAGTAGTGAGTCAGCGAGATTAACAGTAGTGAGTGCATCCATTTTCATACTGGTCCCTCGTGGGAATTAACCAACAACTCTGGCGCCACACAGTACCAACTGAGCCACCCTCCCAGGGGCTTACTGAAAGTGGACACGGGGCTTACTGAAAGTGGACACGGGGCTTACTGAAAGTGGACACGGGGCTTAATGAAAGTGGACACGGGGCTTACTGAAAGTAGACACGGGGCTTACTGAAAGTGGACACGGGGCTTACTGAAAGTGGACACGGGGCTTACTGAAAGTGGACACGGGGCTTACTGAAAGTAGACACGGGGCTTACTGAAAGTGGACACGGGGCTTACTGAAAGTAGACACGGGGCTTACTGAAAGTGGACACGGGGCTTACTGAAAGTGGACACGGGGCTTACTGAAAGTAGACACGGGGCTTACTGAAAGTGGACACGGGGCTTACTGAAAGTGGACACGGGGCTTACTGAAAGTGGACATGGGGCTTACAGTACAGTACAGGACAATATTACTTGAATCCATTGATCCAGTAGGTAGAGTATGTTTGTGCTGGGACTGATCTGTCTTCTCAGTAGGGTTTCGCCCTGTTAATCCAGGCTAATTTCACATCGTTCAGACTGAACAGGGAGAACCACATAACAGAGGTACGTAGAGTTAGATACAACAGAACAGTATCAGGGAGGGACGTAGAGTTAGGTAACACTAGAGTAGCATCAGGGAGGTACGTAGAGTTAGATACAACAGAACAGTATCAGGGAGGGACGTAGAGTTAGGTAACACTAGAGTAGCATCAGGGAGGTACGTAGAGTTAGATACAACAGAACAGTATCAGGTAGGGACGTAGAGTTAGATACAACAGAACAGTATCAGGTAGGGACGTAGAGTTAGATACAACAGAACAGCATCATGGAGGTACGTAGAGTAGATACAACAGAACAGTATCAGGGAGGGACGTAGAGTTAGATAACACTAGAGTAGCATCAGGGAGGTACGCAGAGTTAGATACAGCAGTAGAACAGACTCAGGTACAGTAGATACAGCAGTAGAACAGACTCAGGTACAGTAGATACAGCAGTAGAACAGACTCAGGTACAGTAGATACAGCAGTAGAACAGACTCAGGTACAGTAGATACAGCAGTAGAACAGACTCAGGTACAGTAGATACAGCAGTAGAACAGACTCAGGTACAGTAGATACAGCAGTAGAACAGACTCAGGTACAGTAGATACAGCAGTAGAACAGACTCAGGTACAGTAGATACAGCAGTAGAACAGACTCAGGTACAGTAGATACAGCAGTAGAACAGACTCAGGTACAGTAGATACAGCAGTAGAACAGACTCAGGTACAGTAGATACAGCAGTAGAACAGACTCAGGTACAGTAGATACAGCAGTAGAACAGACTCAGGTACAGTAGATACAGCAGTAGAACAGACTCAGGTACAGTAGATACAGCAGTAGAACAGACTCAGGTACAGTAGATACAGCAGTAGAACAGACTCAGGTACAGTAGATACAGCAGTAGAACAGACTCAGGTACAGTAGATACAGCAGTAGAACAGACTCAGGTACAGTAGATACAGCAGTAGAACAGACTCAGGTACAGTAGATACAGCAGTAGAACAGACTCAGGTACAGTAGATACAGCAGTAGAACAGACTCAGGTACAGTAGATACAGCAGTAGAACAGACTCAGGTACAGTAGATACAGCAGTAGAACAGACTCAGGTACAGTAGATACAGCAGTAGAACAGACTCAGGTACAGTAGATACAGCAGTAGAACAGACTCAGGTACAGTAGATACAGCAGTAGAACAGACTCAGGTACAGTAGATACAGCAGTAGAACAGACTCAGGTACAGTAGATACAGCAGTAGAACAGACTCAGGTACAGTAGATACAGCAGTAGAACAGACTCAGGTACAGTAGATACAGCAGTAGAACAGACTCAGGTACAGTAGATACAGCAGTAGAACAGACTCAGGTACAGTAGATACAGCAGTAGAACAGACTCAGGTACAGTAGATACAGCAGTAGAACAGACTCAGGTACAGTAGATACAGCAGTAGAACAGACTCAGGTACAGTAGATACAGCAGTAGAACAGACTCAGGTACAGTAGATACAGCAGTAGAACAGACTCAGGTACAGTAGATACAGCAGTAGAACAGACTCAGGTACAGTAGATACAGCAGTAGAACAGACTCAGGTACAGTAGATACAGCAGTAGAACAGACTCGGGTACAGTAGATACAGCAGTAGAACAGACTCGGGTACAGTAGATACAGCAGTAGAACAGACTCGGGTACAGTAGATACAGCAGTAGAACAGACTCGGGTACAGTAGATACAGCAGTAGAACAGACTCGGGTACAGTAGATACAGCAGTAGAACAGACTCGGGTACAGTAGATACAGCAGTAGAACAGACTCAGGTACAGTAGATACAGCAGTAGAACAGACTCAGGTACAGTAGATACAGCAGTAGAACAGACTCAGGTACAGTAGATACAGCAGTAGAACAGACTCAGGTACAGTAGATACAGCAGTAGAACAGACTCAGGTACAGTAGATACAGCAGTAGAACAGACTCAGGTACAGTAGATACAGCAGTAGAACAGACTCAGGTACAGTAGATACAGCAGTAGAACAGACTCAGGTACAGTAGATACAGCAGTAGAACAGACTCAGGTACAGTAGATACAGCAGTAGAACAGACTCAGGTACAGTAGATACAGCAGTAGAACAGACTCAGGTACAGTAGATACAGCAGTAGAACAGACTCAGGTACAGTAGATACAGCAGTAGAACAGACTCAGGTACAGTAGATACAGCAGTAGAACAGACTCAGGTACAGTAGATACAGCAGTAGAACAGACTCAGGTACAGTAGATACAGCAGTAGAACAGACTCAGGTACAGTAGATACAGCAGTAGAACAGACTCAGGTACAGTAGATACAGCAGTAGAACAGACTCAGGTACAGTAGATACAGCAGTAGAACAGACTCAGGTACAGTAGATACAGGAGCTGGATAGTGAGAGACAGAGTGGTGCTGCAGTGAACTAGAACCTGCTCCTGCAGCGAGGACAGTCTGGAGGGGAGAGACTCAAAGATAATACAGCTGAATGAGCTGAGGGAGAGCGGGAAAATTACTGAACACACACACACACACACACACACACACACACACACACACACAGAGTAATGAAGCCGTGCTCTTACTATTCATGGCTGCAGGTGGCAGAGGGGGCGGCTCCCGTTCCTCTACTCAGCCGGCCGGCTCGCAGTCATCTGCAAAACACACACACCCACACTAGTGTCAAAGCACACAAACACACTGAGCAAAACGTCCTCTCATTAATAATGAAGGGAGGGCAGAGCTCTGCTCACCCCAGAGAGAGAGATAAAGAGAGAGAGAGAGAGAGAGAGGTAAAGAGAGAGAGAGAGAGAGAGAGAGAGAGAGAGAGAGAGAGAGAGAGAGGTAGAGAGAGAGAGAGAGAGAGAGAGAGAGAGGTAAAGAGAGAGAGAGAGGTAAAGAGAGAGAGAGAGGTAAAGAGAGAGAGATAAAGAGAGAGAGATAAAGAGAGAGAGATAAAGAGAGAGAGATAAAGAGAGAAAGTGAGAGAGAGGTAAAGAGAGAGATAGAGAGAGAGATAAAGAGAGAGCGATAAAGAGAGAGAGATAAAGAGAGAGAGAAAGAGAGAGCGATAAAGAGAGAGAGAGATAAAGAGAGAGAGATAAAGAGAGAGAGAGAGAGATAAAGAGAGAGAGAGATAAAGAGAGAGAGAGATAAAGAGAGAGAGAGATAAAGAGAGAGAGAGATAAAGAGAGAGAGATAAAGAGAGAGAGAGATAAAGAGAGATAAAGAGAGAGAGAGATAAAGAGTACACAGTGGCAGAATACCTGACCACTGTGACTGACCCAAACTTAATAAGGAAAGCTTTGACTATGTACAGACTCAGTGAGCATAGCCTTGCTATTGAGAAAGGCCGCCGTAGGCAGACAAGGATCTCAAGAGAGCCTACACACAGGCTATGTGCTCACTGCCCACAAAATGAGGTGGAAACTGAGCTGCACTTCCCAACCTACTGCCCAATGTATGACCATATTAGAGACACATATTTCCCTCAGATTACACAGATCCACAAAGAATTTGAAAACAAACCCAATTTTGATAAACTCCCATATCTACTGGGTGAAATTCCACAGTGTGCCATCACAGCAGCAAGATTTGTGACCTGTTGCCACGAGAAAAGGGCAACCAGTGAAGAACAAACACCATTGTAAATACAACCCATATTTATGCTTATTTATTTCCATTTGTACATTGTTACAACACTGTATATATATATGACATTTGTAATGTCTTTATGGTTTTGAAACTTCTGTATGTGTAATGTTTACTGTTAATTTTTATTGTTTATTTCACTTTTGTATATTATCTACTTGCTTTGGCAATGTTAACACATGTTTCCCATGCCAATAAAGCCCCTTGAATTGAATTGAATTGAGAGAGAGAGGAGCAGCTGCTCAGTTTCTCATTGGTCAGCAGGTTAACAGGGTTTCTCCTGTTGCCCTTTGTGGCAGCAGCGTAGCCTAGTGGTTAGAGCGTTGGACTAGTAACCGGAAGGTTGCAAGTTCAAACCCCCGAGCTGACATGGTCCAAATCTGTCATTCTGCCCCTGAACGGGCAGTTAACCCACTGTTTCTAGGCTGTCATTGAAAATAAGAATTTGTTCTTAACTGACTTGCCTAGTTAAATAAAGGTAAAAAAATAAACACACAGACCCCAGGGCCACGTCCCAACTCTACAGAGACACCAGGGCCACGTCCCAACTCTACAGAGACACCAGGGCCACGTCCCAACTCTACTGCTACAGAAACACCAGGCTTCACTACAGTACCTGGTTCGAATCCAGGCTACATCACATCCGGCCATGATTGGGTGTCCCATAGGGCGGCGCACAATTGGCCCAGCGTCGTCCGGGTTAGGGTTTGGCCGGAATAGGCCGTCATTGTAAATAAGAATTTGTTTTTAACTGACTTTCCAAGTTAAGAAAAGGTTAAATAAAGGTTGAATAAAAATCCCCTTGTTCTCCCCAGCTACAGCAGGATAATGTAACCCGTAAAAGAACCGCTGCCAAACTCAAACACAACATTAACCGACATGAACAAGCCCAGCAGCCATTGTAGTGGTTACAGTGGTCAGGAGAACCTATGGCAGACTGGTCTACTATACAGATCAATTACGATTAACAGGAAAAACTTTGAAAACACTGTGTGTTCTACTAACATGGACATTATTTTTATTTACTGAGAAGAAAGCAAGCAAGCCAGCCAGCCAGCCAGCAAGCCAGCCAGCCTGCCTGCACAGGTGAAGGGTAAGTAGAGGTGTGTGTGAAGAAAGGTGTATGTAATAACAAGCATAGCACCAAAACATCTAAACTCCTCAACAAGCATTTTCGCTAGATATTTGTTGGCTTTCTTGTGGAGGCAACCAGCTCTTCCTTACGCTCACGAAGGCTTCTCTCTTGACAGCATTATTATCCTTGCTTAGCAAACCCAACTTCCTTACGTAAAAGTAGATCTTGATGCTATGATGGCCATAACTGAATCCATGGTGTTTATTAACTCATTCATACTCATTCATAATTCAGACTTATTCCACATTTAGTTACATCCTGAATTCAAAAATGTACACACAATAACCCACAATGACAAAAGTGAAAACATGTTTTTAGACATTTTTGCAAATTTATAAAAAAAATTGAAATACTTAAATATCTAATGTTCATAAGTATTCATGCCTCTGAGTCAACACATGTTAGAATAACCTTTGGCAATGATTAGAGCTGTTAGTCTTTCTGGTTAAGTCTAAGAGTTTTGCACACCTGGATTGTACAATATTTGCACATCATTATTAAAAAAATTCTTCGAGCTCTGTCAAGTTGGTGGTTGATCATTGCTAGACAGCCATTTTCAAGTCTTTCCATAGTCAAAACTGTAACTAGGCCACTCAGGAACATTCAATGTCATCTTGGTAAGATACTCCAGTGTATATTTGGCCTTGTGTTTCAGGTTATTGTCAAGCTGAAAGGTGATTTAATCTCCCAGTGTCTGGTGGAAAACAGACTGAACCAGGTTTTGCATGTGTCTAGCTCCATTCCGTTTCTTTTTATCCTAAAAGACTCCCAAGCCCTTGCCAATGACAAGCATACCCACAACGTGATGCAGCCACCACAGTGCTTGAAAATATGAGGAGTGGTATTCGGTAATGTGTTATGTTGGATTTGTTCCAAACTTAACACTTTCTATTCAGGACATTATGTTCATTTCTTTGCCACATTTTTTTGCAGTTTTACTTTAGTTAGTTGTTGCAAACAAGATGCATGTTTTGGATTTTTTAAATATTCTGTACAGGTTTCCTTCCCTTCACTATGTCAAGCATTGTGGAAGAACTACAATGTTGTTCATCCATCCATCCATCAGTTGTTTCCTATCACAGCCATTAAACTCTGTTTTAATGTCACCATTGGCCTCATTGTGAAATCCCTAAGTGGTTTCCTTCCTCTCCGGCAACTGAGTTAGGAAGGACACTGTATCTTTGTAGCGGCTGGGTGTATTGATACACCATCCAAAGTGTAATTAATAACTTCACTATTCTCAATTCAAGATTCAATGTCTCCTTCAGTTTTTTTTACCAATCTACCAATAGGTGCCCTTCTGTGCAAGGCATTGGAAAACCTCCCTGTGGTTGAATCTGTGTTTGAAATTCACTGCTCGACTGAGGGATCTTACAGTTAATTGCATGTGTGGGGTACAGACGAGGTAGTCATTCAAAAAACATGTTAAATACTGTCATTGCACACAGAGTGAGTCCATGAAACTTATTATGTGACTTCTTGTTAAGGATTTAGGCTTACCATAACAAACCATAACAAACCATAACAAAGGGGTTGAATACTTAGGCACTGTATGTGGCAGGGAGTCCAGAAAATCACAGACTATAAAGGCGGAAACCACACCAACGCCTTGCTCTCGGATAAGCGAAACACCTTCGCCCGCTTCTAGGAAAACACAGTGCCACCGACGTGGGCCACCACCGCTCACGGGGACTGTCTGCTCACGGGGACTGTCTGCTCACGAGGACTGTCTGCTCACGAGGACTGTCTGCCCACGGGGACTGTCTGCCCACGGGGACTGTCTGCCCACGGGGACTGTCTGCCCACGGGGACTGTCTGCCCACGGGGACTGTCTGCCCACGGGGACTGTCTGCCCACGGGGACTGTCTGCCCACGGGGACTGTCTGCCCACGGGGACTGTCTGCCTACGAGGACTGTCTGCTCACGAGGACTGTCTGCCTACGAGGACTGTCTGCTCACGAGGAATGTCTGCTCACGTTCGCCGTGGCCGACACGAGTAAGACATTTAAGCATGTTAACCCTGGCAAGGCTGCCGGCCCAGACGGCATAAGAAGCCGCATTCTCAGAGCAGGTGCAGACCAGCAGGCTGGAGTGTTTACAGACATATTCAATCTCTCCCTATCCCAGTCTGTCATCCCCTCTTGCTTCAAAATGTCCACCATTGTTCCTGTACCCAAGAAAGTGAAAGTACATGTCCTAAATGTCTATCGCCACGTAGCACTCAGTCCTGTCATCATGAAGTGCTTTGAGAGACTAGTCAAGGATCATATCACCTCCATCTTACCAGACACCTTAGACCACGTGTCAAACTCATTCCATGGAGGACCGAATGTCTGCAGATTTTTGCTCCACCCTTGTACTTGATAGAATTAAAGTGACTAATTAGTAAGGCACTCCCCTCACCTGTTTTTTTAGGTCATTTAAAAATAAAAATAAATTTCAACCACACAGACACTTGGCCCACCATGGAATGAGTTCGACACCCCTGCCCTTGACCCACAACAATTTACATACCGCCCCAACAGATCCATGGATGTAGCAATCGCACTGCCTTTCCCATCTGGACAAGAAGAATACCTATGTAAGAATGCTGTTCATCGACT
Source organism: Oncorhynchus kisutch (assembly GCF_002021735.2). Taxonomy (NCBI): domain Eukaryota; kingdom Metazoa; phylum Chordata; class Actinopteri; order Salmoniformes; family Salmonidae; genus Oncorhynchus; species Oncorhynchus kisutch. Next base: position 10,213,837 of record NC_034187.2, read on the forward strand.
ACAGCTCAGCCTTCAACACCATAGTGCCTTCCAATTTCATCACTAAGCTCGGGGCCCTTGGGTCTGAACCCCGCCCTGTGCAACAGAGTCATGGACTTCCTGAAGGGCCGACTTCAGGTGGTACAGGTAGGCAACAAAACCTCCACCACACTGATCATCAACAAAGGGACCCCACAAGGGTGCGTGCTCAGCCCCCTTCTGCACTCCCTGTTCACCCATGACTACGTGGCCATGCGCATGTCCAACTCAATCATCAAGTTTGCAGGTAACAGAGGTAGGCCTGATTACCAACAATGACGAGACAGCCTACAGGGAGGGAGGTGGTGAGGGCCCTGGTGGAGTGGTGCCAGGAAAATAACCACTCCCTTAATGTCAACAAAATGAAGGAGCTGATCGAGGACTTCAGGCGAAAGCACGTCCCCAACCACATGAGTGGAGAGGGTGAAAAGCTTCAAGTTCCTCCGCGTGCATGCAAAATAGCCAGAGAAGCCAAGGGAGGTGAAGTGGCCCACAATTGTACAAAAACAATACTTGAATTTATTACAGATATAGGGTTTCAGGATACAAGGCTTGTCTCAAACAGTCCATAGCAGCAACATTCAGGACATGAAAACTCACAAAAAATGACAGATGTCGAATCTAAAACTCAGCGTCTCAAAAGGGTTCCTACTGCATCTAAGTCTGGGCCTAAATGGTAAACAGCATAACTAGGGGATTACCCTTTTTCCAGCTCTAAACAGAGCCCAACTCCCCTTACTGGGACTAAATATTGTCAACCAGAACAGCCTAAATCAACTGTGGAGCACAATGTGGAGCACAATGTAAAATGGTGTTCAAATCTCAGCTGAAAGAAAAGGAAAACATGTATCCCCTTTGATCCTCAACCCCACCCACACTTATTAACCAATGAGAAGCAGCATTTAATTAGAATAACTTTACTTTGTTAATTAGACCAGGTAACACTATGGAAAACATGATTCGTTAATTGCATTCATTAGTTTAAAATCACCATATTTCGTCATGTACAATTTAGTTAAAAAGACAAGAGCTACATCAAATAGAACATGATTCATGTACAACTTAGTTTAAAAGACAGAGCTACATCAAATAGAAGATGATTAGAACTACTACTGAGGGAGAATAAAACGCATGGCTGAACTACATGCTAATTATCTAACACACCACACCTGGTTTAAACCTGAACAACTAACTCGGTAGCAAACAACAAAGGTAACACCTAAACTGGTAGATAGCCATGCATGGACCTTTGCACTTTATCCAAACCACACATGTATATACATTGAATCATTTTAAAGATAATATTAACTTCCATTTTAAAATGGTAATGAGGCCAGACGAAGGCTGCCTCTTCACAATGCACATCACTGACAACCTGACAATGGTCCACACACACAGAGAGTGTGGTGAAGAAGGTGCAACATTGAGCCTCTTCAACACAAGGAGGCTGAAGAAGTTTGGCTTGGCCCCTAAGACCCTCAGGAACTACTACAGATGCACCATTGAGAGCATCCTGTCGACCTGTATCACCGTCCGGGCTCTACAGAGGGTGGTGAGTCACCGGGGGAACACTGCCTGCCCACCTGGTATCACAGGAAGGGTAAGGAGATCATCAAGGACACGAGGTCACCCGAGCCATGACCTGTTCACCCCACTACCATCTAGAAGGTGGAGACAGTACAGGTGCATCAAAGCTGAGACCGAGAGACTGAAGCACAGCTTCTATCTCCAGGCCATCAGACTGTTAAATAGTTATCATCAGCTGGCATCCGCCCAGTACCCTGCCCTGAACATTAGTCACTGATACTAGCCAGCTACCACCTGGCACTCTACCCTGCACCTTACAGACTGCTGCCCAATGTACATAGAGTCATTGAACACTGGTCGCTTTAACAATGTTTACATACTGTTTTACCCACTTCATATGTAAATACTGTATTCTAGTCAAGGCTATATAACTACTGCTGTACACACATTTTCTATTCATACACTGTCCATACACACCATCACATACATTTACAGTGTATTTACACCGAACAAAAATATAAAATGCAACATGTAAAGTGTTGGTCCCATGTTTCATGAACTGAAATAAAAGATCCCAGAAATGTTCCATATTCACAAAAAAAAAGGTTTCTTTCTCTCAACTTTTGTGCACACATTTTTTACATCCCTGTTAGTGAGCATTTCTCATTTGCCAAAATAATCCATCCACCTGACAGGTGTGGCATATGAAGAAGCTGATAAAAACAGCATGATCATTACACAGGTGCACCTTGTTCTGGGGACAATAAAAGGCCACTCTAAAATGTGCAGATGTCACACAACACAGTGCCACAGATGTCTCAAGTTTTGAGGGAGTGAGAAATTGGCATGTTGACTGCAGGAATGTCCACCAGAGCGGTTGCCAGCAAATGTAATGTTAATTTCTCTACCATAAGCCGCCTCAAATGTTGTTTTAGAGAATTTGTATTATGTCCTACCGGCCTCACAACCGAAGACCACGTGTATGGCATGTGGGTGAGAGGTTTGCTGATGTCAACGTTGTGAACAGACTGCCCCATGGTGGCAGTGGGGTCATGGTATGGGCAGGCATAAGCTACGGACAACCAACACAATTGCATTTTATCGATGGCAATTTGAATGCACAAAAATACCTGATCCACGCCCCTACATTTTAAGGTATCTGTGACCAACAGATGCATATCTGTATTTCCAGTCATGTGAAATCCATAGATTAGGGCCTAATAAATATATTTAATTTGACTGTATTCCTTATATGAACAGTAACTCAGTAAAACTGATTACATTTTGCATGTTGCGTTTATATTTTTGTTCAGTATTTATTCTGGACTCTGACACTGCATGTCCTAATATTTCTATTAATTCCTTTCTTAAAATTTTGGAGAAAAAAAACATTTGTTCAGAATTGACCAAAGGAACATTTCTAAATTGATCAAACGGGACAGATATGGCCCGTGGGCCACCAGTTGAATAGCCCTGCCCTACAGGATGCTGGAGGTTGAGGCTTTAGAATTGATCTGTCCTGTCCCAAATAAACCCTTAGCGCCTGACCATAGAACCTTACAGATGGGAAGGCTTGGACAGGTGTACTAGAGGTAAACTAATGTGGTAAATGGCAGAGGAGGAAGAGACAGAGGGAGGGGTGGAGGGAAGGGTCACTCTCCCTCTCAGTCCCGATGGGTCTTTCTGTCCTTCTCCCTAGGATTTAAGGGGTAGAGGCTAGGGGCTGTTTCTGTACAAACCTATCTGTATCGGTGAGAAAGGTGTCCATGTAGGTGCCTGTCTGGAAAGGAGAAGGGCCTAATCCAGGATGCAAAAGAGTCTAGGAAAACATTACTAACAGCCAGGGATCCCCTAGGTCTTTGTGGAGCCTGCTGACACATAACACTGAGAAGCACAACAGGAGAGAATGGGGTCTGACAGGACAGAGAACACAGGCAACTCCATGTTTACAATCCATTTAGAGGAGCGGAGGAGAGGAGACAAGGGCTGGGAATTGCCAGGGACCTCACGATACTATCAGGATACTTAGGTGCCGATACAATATGTATTGCGAATCCATACTGCGATTTAGGATGAAGGAGTTTTGGTGCAGGGAATGCCACCTAGCGCGGACTAACGCCACCTAACGCGAGCTAACGCCATCTAGCGCTAGCTAACGCCATCTAGCGCTAGCTAAAGCCATCTAGCGCTCAAAAAATAAGTATATGGATTCTGCACTGACCACATCTTGTGTTGAAAAGGAGAGAATACCGCTACAGAGAGAACAGAGTGACAACTCTGGGCCTGTAGAGATGACATCATCAGAACACCAGTTAACCCTGTCATCATTCTCTGTGGGAGTTCTACTCTACCAAATAGGGAATAACACAACACATATATCAAGGCTGAGATACAGAGACCGAACAGAAAGGAGAGGAGAGGGTAGGAACAACACAGTCACTGTCCATACCTCTCACTGATCTATTGAGACAATTCCGTTCGGGGTGATGAGCGCTGACTCAACACACACCTGAGTCATCCTGTCACAGCTCAGGAATGCAGACTGGCAGCTCTGAGAGAGAAATATAGAAAAAAGGAGAAAAAAAGAGCTGAGAGAATGAGAGCATGTAAGGTGGATCGAGGGATACGCCTAGCCGTGACGTGGCCTAAAGCCCATCTCACCATGGTGACATCAGGACTTTAAATGGTAAACTATAGAGCTATTTGAATCACTGCAACATGAACACAGATTAGTGATGTTTACCTTTCTTTCTTTCTTTCTTTCGGGGCACGCCTCTCCCTCCCATTGTTTCACCCTGAAGCCTTTGGGTGAGTTCCATTTAGAAACTCCCTCTACACAGGCCAAAACAGATGATCATTGGGCCTACAGACAGATTAGCTGACAACGTCAGGAAAACGATGCAGGAGTTTCAGTGGGGCAGAAGTCTGTTTGTTTGTTGTGATTCTGGACGGCCAGATAGCTTGCAATATTGACAAGAAACTGTGGGGAATCGTAAGTGGCTCGTTTGAGCTAGTTTCATCTGGTTCCTGATACCTTGTCTTGAGGTGTTCTGACTGATACCATGTCTATGCTAATATGGCTCAAATTCACTAGCTAGTTAACCAACAACTGTATCAATGTATTTGAGAATCAACATGTGCTCATTGTGCAAATGTATTTATGTTTCAATAAACATTGGAAAGGAAATATAGTTTACATGACGTCCACAGTCTCTGTCTCTCTCTCTGGTAGTGATGCACCGATATGCTGTAATAGAAATAAGACCTCTTCAGTATGTCAAGGACCACATCAATATGCTATAGATGGGTTGCAGTGATGGTCGGTGCTGTTTTTAAGATCAGGGAGGATAATTTATTTTTGTTTACATAGCATGGCCTTATTTCTATTACAGCATATCGGTAAATATCTGTATATATATTTAATATTGTAAATATCTGTATATCTGCCTGGACCTACCAAGGATGAAGTTCTCCACAGCCAATCACAGACAAGATGGCGATCAGTGCACAGTTTCCCAAAAACATCTTAAGGCTAAATGAATCATTTAGTGCAATGGTTCTAACGATGAATTTAACCTTGATCTAGAGAATATTAGGTCACCTCATCACATCTAGGCTGGATTGGCTATCTGGATGAAGGCTTAATCTGGAATAACGGGTGTGGAACTACTTAAAATCTCTCCCTGATCACAGTCAAGACCAGAGTTGGAGAACAGCTGGCTACTGTTGATATAGTTTGGGTTATGGGCATTTCCATGGTAATGGAATTGCGTTGAGACTCAAGATTTATCACTTAAAATGTATTCCAAACATAAACCATTGATTTCAACGTTTAACGAACCATACAACTCTATGCACAAAGACTATTTTTAACAAATTTACACAGAACATTTTACAAAACCATGTTAACTGGAAGAACTGTGCAAATGCAAAGTTTGGTACGAGAATTTCGGTAAAATCTCTTCGGTTTTTTTTTTTGTCTCCCCATGTTTTCCAAAAAGTCTAAAATATCTGCTCCGAATTAAGATTCATCGATGTCTTCAGAAAGAAGGGGGTGTCAGCAACGACATGACACAATGGACACAACGGTTATTGAACTAGATTTACATTAAGTGTTGTGGATTTCCACCCGGTAACAGAATTTCATAATGGGATCTGTACTACATAGAAATACATTCTCTTCATGGTGATGTATCCTAAATAGGTCAACAAAAAGGTATAAATATACAATATCCTCCATTGCATATGTGGGTATTAAACAACACACTGGCTATTATTTTAATGAGTTCTGCCCCCAAAACAAGACCAAATTTGGTTGGTCCACATAGGACCAAATCTGAACCAATCATAGACGTCTGTTTCACAAGTTTCAATATCAAAGTACAGCACAGAACAGTAGAGAGGAGTAGAGTTCAGTACAGAACAGTAGAGAGGAGTAGAGTTCAGTACAGCACAGAACAGTAGAGAGGAGTAGAGTTCAGTACAGCACAGAACAGTAGAGAGGAGTAGAGTTCAGTACAGAACAGTAGAGAGGAGTAGAGTTCAGTACAGAACAGTAGAGAGGAGTAGAGTTCAGTACAGAACAGTAGAGAGGAGTAGAGTTCAGTACAGAACAGTAGAGAGGAGTAGAGTTCAGTACAGAACAGTAGAGAGGAGTAGAGTTCAGTACAGTACAGTAGAGAGGAGTAGAGTTCAGTACAGAACAGTAGAGAGGAGTAGAGTTCAGTACAGAACAGTAGAGAGGAGTAGAGTTCAGTACAGAACAGTAGAGAGGAGTAGAGTTCAGTACAGAACAGTAGAGAGGAGTAGAGTTCAGTACAGAACAGTAGAGAGGAGTAGAGTTCAGTACAGAACAGTAGAGAGGAGTAGAGTTCAGTACAGAACAGTAGAGAGGAGTAGAGTTCAGTACAGAACAGTAGAGAGGAGTAGAGTTCAGTACAGAACAGTAGAGAGGAGTAGAGTTCAGTACAGAACAGTAGAGAGGAGTAGAGTTCAGTACAGAACAGTAGAGAGGAGTAGAGTTCAGTACAGAACAGTAGAGAGGAGTAGAGTTCAGTACAGAACAGTAGAGAGGAGTAGAGTTCAGTACAGTACAGTAGAGAGGAGTAGAGTTCAGTACAGAACAGTAGAGAGGAGTAGAGTTCAGTACAGAACAGTAGAGAGGAGTAGAGTTCAGTACAGAACAGTAGAGAGGAGTAGAGTTCAGTACAGAACAGTAGAGAGGAGTAGAGTTCAGTACAGAACAGTAGAGAGGAGTAGAGTTCAGTACAGAACAGTAGAGAGGAGTAGAGTTCAGTACAGAACAGTAGAGAGGAGTAGAGTTCAGTACAGAACAGTAGAGAGGAGTAGAGTTCAGTACAGAACAGTAGAGAGGAGTAGAGTTCAGTACAGAACAGTAGAGAGGAGTAGAGTTCAGTACAGAACAGTAGAGAGGAGTAGAGTTCAGTACAGAACAGTAGAGAGGAGTAGAGTTCAGTACAGAACAGTAGAGAGGAGTAGAGTTCAGTACAGAACAGTAGAGAGGAGTAGAGTTCAGTACAGAACAGTAGAGAGGAGTAGAGTTCAGTACAGAACAGTAGAGAGGAGTAGAGTTCAGTACAGAACAGTAGAGAGGAGTAGAGTTCAGTACAGAACAGTAGAGAGGAGTAGAGTTCAGTACAGAACAGTAGAGAGGAGTAGAGTTCAGTACAGAACAGAACAGTAGAGAGGAGTAGAGTTCAGTACAGAACAGTAGAGAGGAGTAGAGTTCAGTACAGAACAGTAGAGAGGAGTAGAGTTCAGTACAGAACAGAACAGTAGAGAGGAGTAGAGTTCAGTTCAGTACAGAACAGTAGAGAGGAGTAGAGTTCAGTACAGAACAGTAGAGAGGAGTAGAGTTCAGTACAGTACAGAACAGTAGAGAGGAGTAGAGTTCAGTTCAGTACAGAACAGTAGAGAGGAGTTCAGTACAGAACAGTAGAGAGGAGTTCAGTACAGAACAGTAGAGAGGAGTTCAGTACAGAACAGTAGAGAGGAGTAGAGTTCAGTACAGAACAGTAGAGAGGAGTAGAGTTCAGTTCAGTACAGAACAGTAGAGAGGAGTAGAGTTCAGTTCAGTACAGAACAGTAGAGAGGAGTAGAGTTCAGTACAGAACAGTAGAGAGGAGTAGAGTTCAGTTCAGTACAGAACAGTAGAGAGGAGTAGAGTTCAGTACAGAACAGTAGAGAGGAGTAGAGTTCAGTTCAGTACAGTACAGTAGAGAGGAGTAGAGTTCAGTACAGAACAGTAGAGAGGAGCAGAGTTCAGTACCGAACAGTAGAGAGGAGTAGAGTTCAGTAAAGTACAGTACAGTAGAGTACAGAACAGTAGAGAGGAGTAGAGTTCAGTACAGAACAGTAGAGAGGAGTAGAGTTCAGTACAGTACAGAACAGTAGAGAGGAGTAGAGTTCAGTACAGAACAGTAGAGAGGAGTAGAGTTCAGTACAGAACAGTAGAGAGGAGTAGAGTTCAGTACAGAACAGAACAGTAGAGAGGAGTAGAGTTCAGTAAAGTACAGTAGAGAGGAGTAGAGTTCAGTAAAGTACAGTAGAGAGGAGTAGAGTTCAGTACAGTACAGTAGAGAGGAGTAGAGTTCAGTACAGAACAGTAGAGAGGAGTAGAGTTCAGTACAGTACAGAACAGTAGAGAGGAGTAGAGTTCAGTACAGTAGAGAGGAGTAGAGTTCAGTACAGAACAGTAGAGAGGAGTAGAGTTCAGTACAGTACAGTAGAGTACAGAACAGTAGAGAGGAGTAGAGTTCAGTACAGTACAGTACAGAACAGTAGAGAGGAGTAGAGTTCAGTACAGTACAGTAGAGAGGAGTAGAGTTCAGTAAAGTACAGTACAGTAGAGAGGAGTAGAGTTCAGTACAGAACAGTAGAGAGGAGCAGAGTTCAGTACCGAACAGTAGAGAGGAGTAGAGTTCAGTAAAGTACAGTACAGTAGAGTACAGAACAGTAGAGAGGAGTAGAGTTCAGTACAGAACAGTAGAGAGGAGTAGAGTTCAGTACAGTATTTCATTTCAGTAATACCAATCACCTCACTGAAGACGTTCCTTTAAACAAAAGTAGACTCGGTCATAAGTCTTTATATGGGCCAATAAAACTCAGAATAAAAAGGAAAGTTTTATGTCTCCCGTAGTCTGAGGATGGTTTCAACCTTCCAGACTTGGAAGTGTATCAACTCACTATTCCAGGGCTTCTACTTGTGACATGTAGTTCAATGCACAAGACAAAACAATGGGAACATATTGAAGATGAGCTCTTTCCCAGAATATTCGTACCTGTCTATTTTCAAAAGGATAAAGCTAAGAACATTAACAAATTCATAGTTAACATCACTATTAAACTATTAAAAAACATCTACAACAACCAGTATTACTCCCTAAAAACACAACCTTCTGGAACAATCCATGGATAGCTTTTAGGAATTCACAGACACATTGATCCGTATGGAAAACTAAATGGAATAGAAACTGTAAACGACTTGGTAACAGGTCATTAAAAAGTCATTTTGGACCAATTTAGATATTTTCAATATCACAGCTGTTTTATCCATGTCCCCTAACACAGCTCTGTTTATCCCTGTCCCCTAACACAGCTCTGTTTATCCCTGTCCCCTAACACAGCTCTGTTTATCCCTGTCCCCTAACACAGCTCTGTTTATCCCTGTCCCCATCACAGCTCTGTTTATCCCTGTCCCCATCACAGCTCTGTTTATCCCTGTCCCCTAACACAGCTCTGTTTATCCCTGTCCCCATCACAGCTCTGTTTATCCCTGTCCCCATCACAGCTCTGTTTATCCCTGTCCCCATCACAGCTCTGTTTATCCCTGTCCCCATCACAGCTCTGTTTATCCCTGTCCCCATCACAGCTCTGTTTATCCCTGTCCCCATCACAGCTCTGTTTATCCCTGTCCCCATCACATCTCTGTTTAGCCCTGTCCCCATCACAGCTCTGTTTATCCCTGTCCCCTATCACAGCTCTGTTTATCCCTGTCCCCTAACACAGCTCTGTTTATCCCTGTCCCCTACACAGCTCTGTTTATCCCTGTCCCCATCACAGCTCTGTTTATCCCTGTCCCCATCACAGCTCTGTTTATCCCTGTCCCCATCACAGCTCTGTTTATCCCTGTCCCCATCACAGCTCTGTTTATCCCCCCTTATCCCATCACAGCTCTGTTTATCCCTGTCCCCATCACAGCTCTGTTTATCCCTGTCCCCATCACAGCTCTGTTTATCCCTGTCCCCATCACAGCTCTGTTTATCCCTGTCCCCATCACAGCTCTGTTTATCCCTGTCCCCATCACAGCTCTGTTTATCCCTGTCCCCATCACAGCTCTGTTTATCCCTGTCCCCATCACAGCTCTGTTTGTCCCCTAACACAGCTCTGTTTATCCCTGTCCCCTAACACAGCTCTGTTTATCCATGTCCCCATCACAGCTCTGTTTATCCCTGTCCCCATCACAGCTCTGTTTATCCCCATCACAGCTCTGTTTATCCCTGTCCCCTAACACAGCTCTGTTTATCCATGTCCCCATCACAGCTCTATTTATCCATGTCCCCATCACAGCTCTGTTTATCACCAATCCTCACTAGCTCTGTTGTTGATCCCTATTCGATGGCCCTCAAGTTATGGAAAACAAAGCAAGTTGTGTGCATTGCAGTCTGTTTGAGTGTTAAATAATCAACCATGAGTTCAAGCTTCACCACCTGCTATGTACAGGTGAGTCTGGATCATTCAGCGCTACCCAAATGAATGCAGGCCTAATAGAAGATAACAACATCTAATACCATGTCCACTCCACTATCAACAACAGCAGCCTGTCTGGGGGGTGGGATGTTACATCTGTGTAGAATCACATCACCAACGTTTGCTGACATAAAACAAAAAGTAAACAGGCACGATGCTTCATACGGTATGATCTTTATACTGTTTGGAATGACCAGATGATAATGATTGAAATTGCTGTGAAGTCCCTGGGTATGTAGATCCATGGACAACACCAGACAGACACAAAACAACCGTTCAAGTGGAGGATAAGACGGTTTAGTTTATTTACAATGTAGGCTAACAGTATCAATAGTATCAGAACCACTTTGCATTGTATTATGTTGTACTGCTGCTATCAAATCTAAAACTGACACCCAGCTTGCTACTGTGGAAGTCTCTGATCACTTGTCTCAAGCAAGACACACATTTGCAACCTGCTCAACGTGTTTGGTTTGAGTTTTGTGCATGAGATACGGTTTTAAACACAACAGGCTAGTTATTGGCTATCTAGATAGCAATGTCTGCTTTGTCATTTTAGCTATATTTTAGTTCGAACAACTTCAAACAAGTTCGTGTGAGGAAGGCACACTTATCAGTGTTGATTAAAAAAAAAAAAAATCCACGTTTCAAGTGCATAAAAAAAATCCCTAGCTAGGGATAATACAACTATAGTAGCTAAGTACATTCAATCAATATTTTATTTAAGTAAGGGCAGTAGCTCAATGTTTTCGCAAGCAATATCTTCCCAACAATAATAACATGGGCTCGCTGGGAAAGGCGGTTTGGGGTCGCTTACCTCTCATCAACTTTATCTTCTTTTCTGTCCGCAGTAAAAAATCTAAATAGCCCCGACAAGGTCTCCCTGGCGTTATGTAGCCTTCACGTAATGGCAGAATGGTGTAATTCCGAGAGTAATGTGTAGTTTAATAAACCGGACCGGTTGATGACAGCTTGATCACATAGACAACATGGATGACAGGCGGGTCGCCGGTGCGCGGGCACGGCGAAGTATGACAGGGAGGAGGGGAGCGCGCATGGAGTTATCCAGCTGATTAGACAATCATCTTCTTCGGTATTGTAGCGTTCGCACATTTGTTTGTGCATGCAACCACCTACTGTGCGGGAGTGAGTGGTCGATCGCGTTACATTTGTTGATACAAACATTTAAAGGAATCATCATTTAAAATTGTAGCAACAATTACACCTTGTTACTCTTCTGCAGTAAAACCGTGTACACCCAAGTGCTTTTTTAATTGAACCTTTATTTAACTAGGCAAGTCAGTTAAGATCAAATACGTATTTACAATGACTGCCTACCCCAGCCCAACCCAGACGAAGCTAGGCCAATTGTGCGCTGCCCTATGGGACTCCCAATCACAGCCAGATGTGATGTTGCCTGGATTTGAACCAGCTACTTCTCTGCAGCTGTCAACACAACATCTATTCTTTGCATTCAATTTATGCGGTACAGGTGATAACCATGGAAATGATTGCTAAGAAGCCAAACTTACTGGAGCACAAATTTGTATCTCTATGTATTGGCCTAGGACTACTACTCACTACTACTCACCCCAGCATATGGCATATTCTGTTAAACTCTGACAACCTCAAACTGTCTCTATTGCACAGGGAACTTCTGATCCCCAGCAACATATCCCCCGATACGACACATTTGTTTGTCCCATGCCCTCCTGCACAATTCTCACATCTCGGAATCTCCATCCTATACACTGCTGCATCATGACCATAAGCATGGCATCTAAAACACCTTAGTGGGTTCGGCACAAAAGCTCTCAAGGGATAACAGACATATACTAACTTGACATTGCCAGTTAAAGACTCCGCTTCAAAACTCAAAAGGACAGACCGTGTCTTCTCAGTTTCACCACGCTCGCCACCGGGCCTGTGTCGCACCAAACAACGGGCGTCACAGACCCAGGGAATCCTCTATTTCAGTTGCTCCACCTCAACACTTAACGCCACCCCCCAAAAAATCACTCCTTTTAAAAGGTGCCCTGCTCCGGAGAGTAAAGCAAGTCACAGGTCTTGTCCCAAGTAAAGTCACAGGTCTTGTCCCAAGTAAAGTCACAGGTCTTGTCCCAACTAAAGTCACAGGTCTTGTCCCAAGTAAAGTCACAGGTCTTGTCCCAAGTAAAGTCACAGGTCTTGTCCCAAGTAAAGTCACAGGTCTTGTCCCAAGTAAAGTCACAGGTCTTGTCCCAAGTAAAGTCACAGGTCTTGTCCCAAGACGTGTGATGCGAAGCACCTGCTCCCTCTGGGTGGAAGAAACGTGGAAAATGATCACAAGTCTAAATCAAGCAACCTTCACTGATTTAACAGTAAACAATGTCTTTTCCACCCAGCCTGAGACTAAATGTGGGTCAGTCAAAAGGCAGGGATTCACTTTCTCCAAAAATGTCACTCCCACTGGGCCAGATTCATTCTTTGCATGACCATCGGGGTGAGGCTCGGACTCTGAGGTCTCCACCACACCTGCCACCACAGTTATTATTTAACCTCACTCTCGTCAGGTTCAATTTCTGAGCCATCAGAGACAGCAGAGTACGGTTTGTAGTACTTGGTGCCATTCTTGCTCAACACATCTTCTGTCCTGCACTGGGCTCTTCTTCTTCTTCCTCGCTGTCCATAACCACGTCTATCTGTTCACCACACTCATGCCTCACCTTCATCCATGCCTCACCTTCATCCATGCCTCACCTTCATCCATGCCTCACCTTCATCCACTGTATTGTTTGCAGAAAATACCCACCTTCTGTTCCTTATTAACCCAATTTACTAGTCTGGCTATCGCTGGCCTGGCCATGCCCACAAAATGTGCCACAGTCGTCAGCCAGGTCTCCTCCTCGTCATCCATCTTGGGACATGTCACATCCTTCCACCCCTGATCTAAGGTCAGTTTTGTGGTCAATTATTGGTCGTATACCCCTCGTAAGACATTGCATGCATCAACTAATGGTTGGGTGCCACATCATCAACTGCACCGTTGGGCATCTGATTGCTTTATTGCTGTGTTCAAATGAACTGGGAACTCTGAAATCTCCAACTTCTGACTTTAGTAAGTTCAAAACAACGGGGAACTCAGAAGAAAAAAGCTAGTTCCGACTGGGGAAAAATAGTTTTGAATGGTCATCCAACTCAGAATCCCAAGTCGGAAACTCAGGCATCTTTCTAGAGCTCCGACTTTCCGACCTCAAGATCACTGGCATCATGATTTGACCTTTAAACCCCCCCCCCCCCCCCCCCCCCCCCCCGGATGATGAAGCTGATGAATTCAGAATAAGTGGGAAACTTTATGCATTTCCGTCTTCTGTTACCTCTTTCGTCATCTATCCAACATATTAGCCCAACACATGATATGTTTCTGAAATTCGCAAGACATTAACTAGTCACACAAAAAGGACAAATGTTGACATAATATTCAGAGGAGGCATGACACACCCATTTGTGTACACTGAGCTAAAACCATATTTTCAGTTCGCATTTGGTAAACTGTGACAGAAGGTTAGATCGTCTATTTGTTCCCCAAAGACAATTCAATTCAATTTTTTGTGATTAGGAAACATGGCATAGTAATTTAATAGGATCTCTGTGGTTGTACTGCCAGAGGGTAAGCTGATCCTATGGACATACTGACTTCCCAAGCCAGCCACATGGCTCAGCTCACCCCTGGAAGTTGCCCCATCAGTTCCTACGGACATACTGACTTCCCAAGCCAGCCACATGACCCAGCTCACCCCTGGAAGTTGCCCCATCAGTTCCTATGGACATACTGACTTCCCAAGCCAGTCACATGACCCAGCTCACCCCTGGAAGTTGCCCCATCAGTTCCTATGGACATACTGACTTCCCAAGCCAGCCACATGACCCAGCTCACCCCTGGAAGTTGCCCCATCAGTTCCTATGGACATACTGACTTCCCAAGCCAGTCACATGACCCAGCTCACCCCTGGAAGTTGCCCCATCAGTTCTTTGATACATTTTAAATTCTACTGCCTCAATAGGTCTTGCACTTGCATCACAAATCACCTAGCAACTGCACCAGGCACCATGTTGGAAGACCAGAGTCGGTCTGGTGGACTGGCCAATCAGCTGTTGTCGAAAGAATTGATGCGGTAGCCTTCCAACTTCCCTCTATGGACGGGTTGGTTGTTTAGCAACAAATCCGACTGGTGCGCAACTATGGGGTAAACTATATTTCATCCCCAACGTGTATTGAATACAAAGTTGCATAATGAGCACTTGACTCTCAAATACATCTTTACAGTTGTTGATTAGCTAGCAAATATTTTGCCCTATTATCATCAGTTGTGTTTATTCATGGACTTCAAGGGAAGCCAGTTTGTCACTTTCATGAGTATGGAGTAATAACATGTTCAAATACTTAAGACATTGGCTCCCGTTGAGGTTGTGCCTTTAGATTTAAAAAAATAAAAAGAACATTCCATATTTGTAGCTGGCAGTAAATCGCCAACCTTGGCTTTATACATGTTGAAACAACACACTTTAGATGGAAGTATGCACCCTTTCAGTTTGTTTGCCAATACATAGAAGTAGTAGAATAAGAAAATTGACTAGGCCTACTTCAAAATGGAGATGGCCTCAATGGCGCTGCCCATGTTCTCACAAATACCATGATGGATCAGATACAAGGATGCGATGTCTATCTAAGTCTATGGGTAATTCCTCTTGTTGGATCAGCTAAAAAGGAGGACTTGGAAACAATAATAAGAAAATACTGTTACTGTTTTTCAGACT
This sequence comes from Oncorhynchus kisutch, assembly GCF_002021735.2. Taxonomy (NCBI): domain Eukaryota; kingdom Metazoa; phylum Chordata; class Actinopteri; order Salmoniformes; family Salmonidae; genus Oncorhynchus; species Oncorhynchus kisutch. Next base: position 10,228,948 of record NC_034187.2, read on the forward strand.
TCCATAGTGTTTACTATGGAAGTCTGTAACTATACTGTAACTATCACATAATACTATAATTTCAGAAATTGGTAATGTATTGATATAATTAAAACGTCGTTATTGTGACCGTGAACGCACCCCACCCGAGTCCCCGACACTGACTAACTACATGACCCAAAATGCATTTCGAGAGGATTGCCGACAGATTTACTTCTTCTCAAATTTATTTCCGACTTACCGTATTGCGATTTATTTACACGGCGATCACCTTGTCCTGAAAATGTTCAACAAGAAACCGCGAAGAAACTTCAGGCAAAGGAAAGGAAAATCGAGCGATGAAGATGAACAGAAGAGCGGAGAGGATGATGGAAGTAAAACACAAGCTACCGCTTCTAGCATAAAGCCCGTCAAGTTGCCGCAGAATCGGGGGATCTCATGCAGTTCCAAGCGGGAGGCGAAGTCACCCAAGTCGGACTCGAGTGGTGCTGAAGACGCGGTAGAATATGGTACTAGTGGGCCGTTCGTTGGCACTAGACCGCCTAACAGTAAAGAGGACAAGGATGGACGGAAGAAGAAAGGAAACGTGCTCAGCTTCTCTAATGAGAAAGAAGGTACGCGTTTGACCTGTTTTTGTTATGTAAACTCACAGTCCACAGACGTATTTCAAACGTCACTGACAGTAAGGTGGGTGTTGTGTAAGAGTATCTGTAAAGTGGCTTCCCCTCATTGTGTCCTTCATTTGTACTGTCTGAAAAGTGAAAACACAGGACTGGTGGCGGCGTTAATTGAATATCCGATATATGAATGTCCTATCCTTCACCTGGCTAGTTCTCTAGTTCAGGTGGAGGAGAGGGGTGAATCTCAATTGTATTTCCTTGATTCCATGCATTGTCGCTTCTTGCCTCCTTCTCAAAACACATTGGAAGAGAAGATCAGAGGGGAGGGCATGAGGAATCAAGGAAATACAATTTAGATTCACCCAAGGTTTCAATAACATGTTTGACAAGGATATGAAGCCATTTGAGATGTACGGTGAACCCAATGTCTTGATTTAGAGAGACAGTCAGTTGTGTTATTAATAACAGTTTTTTTCTCTCTCTCTCTCTTCCCGTTTTGAAGGATCTGAGTTCAAACTAAAGAAATCGTCAGATAAAGCTGTGGTCTTCCAAGCCAGGAGAAAGGAGGCTTCCCCTGCAAAGTCCTCCCGGCCTACTGGTGAGCACAACGTTGCCATTTTAATGCTGTAAACACACCACTGTTAAGGCTAGATGATTGATCAGTCTAACCATGTCTGTTTTGACCCCAGCCAGGAAAGATGTGACTGTGGTTGTGTCCCAGAACGAGAGGTCTGGAGAAGAACTGTCATCAGAGAGTGACGGAGAGGGAGGCGCCAAGTCATCCACATCCAGCTCTGCCTCCTCCATGTCCTCCACATCCTCCAAGTCCTCCACTCAGAAACACAAACCAGGTCAGCCTCACAGATAGCTCGGGCTCCAGAGAAAAGGCTGGAATTTATCGAATGCCAAAAATGTGTACCAGCAATCAGCCAAATGCTGGTGAAAATTCTGAGTGGCTAGTAATTATTATTTTTTATTTTTTTTATTTTTTTTTAAATCAGTCAGCCACACTGGCTGGTAGATGCAAAAGTTAGTTTCAGGACATGGACAAAATCAAATAGCTCCAAAGAATGAGTTTGTCTTAACCAGCCTGTAGCTACAACGGCCCCTTGCAGGGTAAGATGGTCCACCACTGGTCTACACAGAGACCGGCAGATAGGCAGCATTCTGAAGAGACATCCCGTGTGTGTGTGTGTGTGTGTATAGTGGTGATCCCAGATGCAAGAAGGATCCAGGCGGCCAGAAGGCAGCGTCAGGCGGCCAGAGCCCAGAAAGACTATATCTCCCTGGGGAGAGACGGGGAGAGCTCCCCCCGGACCCCAGACCAGGACCTGGAGGAACGCACTGACGAAGATTATGATGACGATGATGAGCCAGACGACCATGAACGCAGGATTGAGTTTGCCCCGCGGTCCAAAACCATCAGGGAGAGGATAGCAGAGAAGATGGGTGAGAGGAGGGAGTTGAGAGAATGGAAGATCTATTGTTTTGTGGTCCTGGGCAACAGTTAATTTTTTTAAGTTTTAGTAATAAATAATAAACAGGCAGTTAATAATCAAACCCCATAATGATGTATCTATGGCTTGGAGACGGTGTAGTGAGTTCTAGATGAGCTTATCACACCTCCTTTGACTGAATGCTGAAATGTGTTCTCTTTGTTTTTAGTCTTTGTTGTGTTGATACTTGAGGAAGTGACAGTCTGTCTTTCTCTCTGTATTTCCCTGTATGGCTCCATCCCTGCCTGTTCGGTACAGGAGGTAGTGGTGCTAGTGAGTCTGACGACCAGGAGAGCGAGGACAACAACCTCTGGGAGGAGCAACAGATTGGAAAGGGAGTCAAGAGACACCCTGGGGAACAGGTAATATATGCACACACACACACACTTTCAGTTTCATTCCACTCCTCTGTCTCACCTACCCACACACACACACACACACACACACTTTCAGTTTCATTCCACTCCTCTGTCTCACCTACCCACACACACACTTTCAGTTTCATTCCACTCCTCTGTCTCACCTACCCACACACACACACTTTCAGTTTCATTCCACCTCCTAACTCTGTCTGTCCCCCTAGAGTCCATCAGGCAGTGAGGGCAGTGGCTCTGTGAGGAGCAGTAGTAGTAGACGGAAACAGAGAGTCAACATCCCAGAGTGTCTGCCTCTCATCAGCCTCAGCGTGGTGAAGAAGAGGATCACTGGGAAGTCAGTTCATTCATCCTGACCTCCTCAATACAATATACCTCATGTACTCTAGCTGCAAAATAATGTTTGTCTAGTAGATCAAAGCTCCACCTTTTCTCCACTTCTCTTCTCCTCTCTCCCCTTCATCCTCCCACCATACATCTCCTTCTTCCTCTCCTTCCCCTCTCCAGACTGTGTGATCTGAGGGAGGTCCACAGGGCTCATGAGGCAGACCTGAGGAGGATGGAAGTGGACATGGACAGCTCTAGAACCTCTCTGGAGAACCTGGAGAGTGGTTCCTCCGACCGCCAGCTTCAGTTCTACCGGGACACCAACACCTACATTCAGAACCTGGTGGAATGTCTCAGAGAGAAGGTCAGAGGAATTCTGGAAGTGTCTGTTGGCATGTTCTGGTCTTTAAAATGACAAACAGAAGCACTGTGAGATATGTGAAAGTTTGTGATTGAGACAATGTTAATGAGGGGTGATAATAACAGTGATTGACTGATTAATTGATCATCTCTAGGTGGTAGAGATCAACAGTGTGGAGGTGGACATGCACACTCTTCTGTCTGACCAGGCGGAGGTACTGTTGTCAAGGAGACGAGAGGCTATACGACAGGAGTCATCTTGCCTCCAGCAGCTCAGCTGTGAGTGTCTCTGTTTGTGTACTATGAGTGTGTGGTCCTTGTCAGTGAAAAGGCAGAATGTTAACTGTAGTACTCCTCCTCCCACTCTCTTCATCTGTTTATTGGTTCTAGTTGGGTGAATTTCTAGACTTATTATCACTCTCTCTCTCACTCTAGATGCCACTGATCCACAGAGGGAAGGAGACACCGGGGAAAGTGGGAATGAAGAAACAAATAAAAGGTGAGTGAGAATACTCTGTTTAGTACTTACACATCGCTTTAGGTTTAACCAGTCACGATGTTACACGGTCACTTCCACCACTGTGTCACGATGTTACACGGTCACTTCCACCACTGTGTCACGATGTTACACGGTCACTTCCACCACTGTGTCACGATGTTACACGGTCACTTCCACCACTGTGTCACGATGTTACACGGTCACTTCCACCACTGTGTCACGATGTTACACGGTCACTTCCACCACTGTGTCACGATGTTACGCGCTCACTTCCACCACTGTGTCACGATGTTACGCGCTCACTTCCACCACTGTGTCACGATGTTACGCGCTCACTTCCACCACTGTGTCACGATGTTACGCGCTCACTTCCACCACTGTGTCACGATGTTACGCGCTCACTTCCACCACTGTGTCACGATGTTACGCGCTCACTTCCACCACTGTGTCACGATGTTACGCGCTCACTTCCACCACTGTGTCACGATGTTACACGCTCACTTCCACCACTGTGTCACGATGTTACACGCTCACTTCCACCACTGTGTCACGATGTTACACGCTCACTTCCACCACTGTGTCACGATGTTACGCGCTCACTTCCACCACTGTGTCACGATGTTACACGCTCACTTCCACCACTGTGTCACGATGTTACGCACTCACTTCCACCACTGTGTCACGATGTTACACGGTCACTTCCACCACTGTGTCACAATGTTACACGGTCACTTCCACCACTGTGTCACAATGTTACACGCTCACTTCCACCACTGTGTCACAATGTTACTGTTTGATCTGATCATCCAGTGAGTCAGGAGAGCCAGGTGAGGAAGAATATGGTAGCCTGACGGCCGACAGCGAACCTTCTCCTGAGGAAGAGGCAGAACTGCAGAGGGCGAGAGGTGAGCGGTGTAGCTGTCTTGGGCGAGGACATATTTCCTCCACTTACCAAACGTGTGTTGGTGACACCTTAATTTCAGCCTAGTATTTAATTCCCAAATGGATGTCTGCAATATGCTAAATCTATCTAATTATCTATCTATCCAGCTATAGATTTGCCATCCCATTCCTTAGTTTAGTGCTGCTCTCTATACCGTAGAATAACAGACAGCATTTACACTCTCACATCTCTTTATCCCTCCTGTTTAATTCAGAGGAGATCCTGAGCAGGTCCCAGGATGTGTTCTGTGACGTGCAGGAGGACTTCTGGGAGGTGAAGAAGGTTCTGTCTCGCTTCAACGAGTGGAGAGTAGCCTTCTCCGAGTCCTACCACTCAGCCTACATTAGCCTCTGTCTGCCCAAACTACTCAACCCGCTCATTAGACACCAACTTTTAGGCTGGAACCCTCTACAGGTACAAAATACGTACTGGACGCCACACAGATCGTTCTTTGTGTTTATTTTGACGTATCTCTGTATTTGATGTCATAATAATTCTCTGTGTGTATCAGGCTGCAGGAGAGGACTTTGAGGCCCTGCCGTGGTTCTCTGCTGTAGAGACGTTCTGTCACGGCCTGGGTTACCAGGAGGCAGACCACACTGACAGGAAAACACTGCCTGCGATCATAGAGAAGACTCTCCTGCCCAAGATACAAGGTCACCATACACACATACACAGTACAGTTTCTTTATTTTTAGGATTTTCTACATTGTAGAATAAACAGTGAAGACATCAAAACTATGAAATAATACATGGAATCCTGTAGTAAAGTGTTAAGAAAAAAAAAAAAATAGGGTTATATAGACTGCTCAAAAAAATAAAGGGAACACTAAAATAACACATCCTAGATCTGAATGAATGAAATATTCTTATTAAATACTTTTTTCTTTACATAGTTGAATGTGCTGACAACAAAATCACACAAAAATTATCAATGGAAATCAAATTTATCTATCCATGGAGGTCTGGATTTGGAGTCACACTCAAAATTAAAGTGGAAAACCACACTACAGGCTGATCCAACTTTGATGTAATGTCCTTAAAACAAGTCCAAATGAGGCTCAGTAGTGTGTGTGACCTCCATGTGCCTGTATGACCTCCCTGCAATGCCTGGGCATGCTCCTGATGAGGTGGTGGATGGTCTCCTGAGGGATCTCCTCCCAGACCTGGACTAAAGCATCCGCCAACTCCTGGACAGTCTGGTGCAACGTGGCGTTGGTGGATGGAGTGAGACATGATGTCCCAGATGTGCTCAATTGGATTCAGGTCTGGGGAACGGGCGGGCCAGTCCATAGCATCAATGCCTTTCTCTTGCAGGAACTGCTGACACACTCCAGCCACATGAGGTCTAGCATTGTCTTGCATTAGGAGGAACCCAGGGCCAACCGCACCAGCATATGGTCTCACAAGGGGTCTGAGGATCTCATCTCGGTACCTAATGGCAGTCAGGCTACCTCTGGCGAGCACATGGAGGGCTGTGCGCCCCCCCCCAAAGAAATGCCACCCCACACCATGACTGACCCACCGCCAAACAGGTCATGCTGGAGGATGTTGCAGGCAGCAGAACATTCTCCACGGCGTCTCCAGACTCTGTCACGTCTGTCACATGCTCAGTGTGAACCTGCTTTCATCTGTGAAGAGCACAGGGCGCCAGTGGCACCAATCTTGGTGTTCTCTGGCAAATGCCAAACGTTGTTGGGCACGGTGTTGGGCTGTAAGCACAACCCCCACCTGTGGAGATCGGACCTGTGGACATCGGGCCCTCATACCACCAGGTCATTTTGCAGGGCTCTGGCAGTGCTCCTCCTTGCACAAAGGCAGAGGTAGCGGTCCTGCTGCTGGGTTGTTGCCCTCCTACGGCCTCCTCCACATCTCCTGATGTACTGGCCTGTCTCCTGGTAGCGCCTCCATGCTCTGGACACTACGCTGACAGACACAGCAAACCTTCTGGCCACAGCTCGCATTGATGTGTCATCCTGGATGAGCTGCACTACCTGAGCCACTTGTGTGTGTTGTAGACTCTGTCTCATGCTACCACTAGAGTGAAAGCACCGCCAGCATTCAAAAGTGACCAAAACATCAGCCAGGAAGCATAAGAACTGAGAAGTGGTCTGTGGTCCCCACCTGCAGAACCACTCCTTTATTGGGGGTGTCTCGCTAATTGCCTATAATATCCAACTGTTGTCTATTCCATTTGCACAACAGCATGTGAAATGTATTGTCAATCAGTGTTGCTTCCTAAGTGGACAGTTTGATTTCACAGAAGTGTGATTGACTTGGAGTTACATTGTGTTGTTTAAGTGTTCCCTTTATTTTTTTGAGCAGTGTATTTTTAAATACATTCTTTAAAGGAGCCACCCTTTGCCTTTGACAGCTTTGCACACTCTTTCAACCAGCTTCACCAGGAATGCTTTTCTAACAGTCTTGAAGGAGTTCCCACATATGCTGAGCACTTGTCTGCTTTTCCTTCGCTCTCCACTCGTTGAAGTGGGGCTTCTTTGAAGAATGTAAAATATATTTAGATTTGTTTACTACATGATTCCATATGTGTTATTTCATACGTTTGATGTCTTCACTATTATTCTACAATGTAGAACATAGTCCAAGTAAAAAACCCATACTTAACTCCATACTGATGTGTAACTCACTCCCTTTATCAATGTTGTCATGAGTGGGCCTGTGACTTTACCGAGGACTGTGTCACTTTAATGTGCGTCCCTCCTCCTCACAGGTTTTGTGGAGTTGGTGTGGGACCCTCTGTCCAGCCGTCAGTCTCTGTGTCTGTCTGAGCTGTGTCACAGACTGGAGGATGACTACTTTCTGTTTGAGGGAGAGCAGAGCAAACCGGTCAAGGTAACAGTTAATATTGCATCTCCAGTGCAGCAACAACACTCCCAGCCAGTCACATATGCAACTCCCCACTGGAGACAGCCTGTCTTCCCCTCTGTTTCCAATGCAGGTTGACGTTTAATTGTCATGAATTTTGTCCTGGAGGCAGAACTGAGCGACTTCGTCTTATATAGGCCGGCTGCAGAATTGTCTATATTGTACAATTTTGGTCATAATTCAAGGTTAGGCTTTAGGGTTAGCAGTGTGGTTAAGGTAAGGTTTATAATCAGATGTTATGACATTGTGTCTGTGCCAGCTAGTGACCACTCTGCAGAGCTGCCTCCAGAACAAGATTCATGACACAAACAGTATATAAAGTGTACCTTTAAAAAACTAACATACTAATACAGTGAATTTGGGAAGTATTCAGACCCCTTGACTTTTTCTACATTTTGTTACGTTACAGCCTTATTCTAAAACTGATTCAATTATGTTTTTCCCCTCATCAATCTACACACAATACAACATAATGACAAAGCAAGCTCTGTTATGTTGGAGAGATGTTTCGATCCAGTTCACGTCCGGGCTCTGGCTCGGCCACTCCAAGGACATTCAGAGACTTGTCCTGAAGCCACTCCTGCGTTGTCTTGGCTGTGTGCTTAGGGTTGTTGTCTTGTTAGACTGGGGTGATGGTTCACCTTCCAAGGTCCTGAGAGCTCTGGAGCAGGTTTTCATCAAGGATCTCTCTGTACTTTGCTTCGTTCATCAGTCCCTGCCGCTGTAAAACATCCCCAAAGCATGATGCTGCCACCACCATGCTTCACCGTAGGTATGGTGCCAGGTTTCATCCAGATGTGACATTTGGCAATCAAGGCTTTTCTCCCCGGATTGCTCAGTTTTGCTGGGTGGCCAGCCCTAGGAAGAGAATTGGTGGTTCCAAACTTCTTCCAGAATGATGGAGGCCACTATGTTCTTGGGGACCTTCAATGCTGCAGATATTTTTTAGTTCCATTCCCCAGATCTGTGCCTCGACACAATCATGTCTCGGAGCTCTACGGACGGTTCCTTTGACCTCATGGCTTGGTTTTTGCTCTGACATGCACTGTCAACTGTGGGACCTTATATAGACAGGTGTGTGCCTTTCCAAATCATGTCCAATCAAATGAATTTACCACAGGTGGACTCCAATCAAGTTGTAGAAACATCCCAAGGATGATCAATGGAAACAGGATGCACCTGAGCTCAATTTCGAGTCTCATTGCAAAGGGTCTGAATACTAATGTAGATAAGGTATTTCTGTTTTGAATTTGTAATAAATTTGCAAACATTTCTTAACCTGTTTTCACTGTCATTATGGGGTATTGTGTGTAGATTGAGGATTTATTACATTTTTTATCCATTTTAGAGAAGCCTATGACGTAACAAAATGTGGAAAGTCAAGGGGTCTGAATACTTTCTGTCTATACTTTAACAGTCAAGGGGTCTGAATACTTTCTGTCTATACTTTAACAGTCAAGGGGTCTGAATACTTTCTGTCTATACTTTACCAGTCAAGGGGTCTGAATACTTTCTGTCTATACTTTACCAGTCAAGGGGTCTGAATACTTTCTGTCTATACTTTACCAGTCAAGGGGTCTGAATACTTTCTGTCTATACTTTACCAGTCAAGGGGTCTGAATACTTTCTGTCTATATACTTTACCAGTCAAGGGGTCTGAATACTTTCTGTCTATATACTTTACCAGTCAAGGGGTCTGAATACTTTCTGTCTATATACTTTACCAGTCAAGGGGTCTGAATACTTTCTGTCTATATACTTTACCAGTCAAGGGGTCTGAATACTTTCTGTCTATATACTTTACCAGTCAAGGGGTCTGAATACTTTCTGTCTATATACTTTACCAGTCAAGGGGTCTGAATACTTTCTGTCTATATACTTTACCAGTCAAGGGGTCTGAATACTTTCTGTCTATATACTTTACCAGTCAAGGGGTCTGAATACTTTCTGTCTATATACTTTACCAGTCAAGGGGTCTGAATACTTTCTGTCTATATACTTTACCAGTCAAGGGGTCTGAATACTTTCTGTCTATATACTTTACCAGTCAAGTTCGGACACATCTACTCATTCAAGGTTTTTTCTTTATTTACTTTTGTAGAATTATAGTGAAGACATCAAAATTAATGAAATAACACATATGGAATCATATAGTAATCAAAAAAAGTGTTAAACAAATCAGAATATATTTGAAGCTATTCAAAGTAGCCACCCTTTGTCTTGATGACAGCTTTGGGAACCACTTCCCTAGTCAAGGTTCTAGTCACAAAGAATGCCAACCAGAATGTTGACTGGCTGTAGTCACAGAATTGGAGAGAAACATTTTGAAACCTAACCTACTTCCTGTGAGTGTGTCAGAATGTAAATAGTTCCCTCTGTCCGTCCCTGTCCTGTGTTTTCATTCGATCCTGTCCCCTGCCAGGCGTTTGTTGAAGCAGTGAGTGGTAGATTGAGGAGTTCCGTGGATGATGACATCTTCATCCCTCTATACCCTAAGAAGTGAGTGAATCCACCCAGGGTTGTCTCAATGTGATTCTTTAAGTGGTTCATCTAGCTAGAATCAAGGCTCTCCAACCATGTTCCTGGAGGACCACCCTCCTGTACGTTTTTTCACTCTAACCTCAGTTGTGATCAATTGATCATCCAGAATTAAAATCATGTGCTCTAAATTAGAGTTGGAGCGAACAGTTACAGGATGGTAACTCTCCAGGAATAGGGTTGGAGAGCCCTGAGCTAGAAATTTCACATTGGAACATGTTTATACCAAGCTTGTCATAACGTAGCTTACTTGACCATAACTGTCTGGTTGTTTTGACAGGTTTTTAGATGACAAGTCCTCTCCGCAGAGGAGGTTCAGAGACCAGCAGTTCTGGACAGCTGTGAAGGTACGTAAAAACACTGTTTTAAAATAGTCTTTTTTTCGATGGTGTGCTTCCCATGAGTGGATGGTACTGTAGTGACCATGTGGCTCAGTTAGGCCATTATAACTTCCCACTACAAATGCTAACTCCCGTTCGTATAAACTGGTAGCATAGCTAACATACAGAACTCGGTGGTGGTAGCCAGTCATTTTTAACTACAATGCATTTGATTGCATTATCCATACAAGCATTATACTAAGATGTTTACCTCAACATAGCGTGAAATACACATATCAACAATAGCCTAATGCAGGCACATTTTGCTGCAGGAAAATTAGGAGATTACAATTTCTACCAATAGTTAAGAGGGAGACAGAGCTTTGTGTGCTGGTTATTGCAGCTGCAGTGCATTCAGAATGTATTCAGACCCTTCCACAGTTTTTTACGTTACTGCCTTGTTCTACAATGTATTACATTTTTCCCCTCATTAATCTGCACACAACACCCCATAATGACAAAGCGAAAACAGGTTTCTAGAAAGATTTGCAAAAGAAAAAAAAAGAAAAGCTTCCCGACTGGTGCAGCAGTCTAAGACACTGCATCGCAACCTGGGTTCGATCCCCGGCTTTATCACAACCTGAATGCCAAACATCACGTCTGGAGGACACCTGGCACCATCCCTACGGTGAAGCATGGTGGTGGCAGCATCATGCTGTGGGGATGTTTTTCAGCGGCAGGTACAAGGAGACTTGTCAGCCTATAGGGAGGAGGTCAGGGACCTGGCAGTGTGGTGCCAGGACAACAACCTCTCCCTTTGTCGTGCTCAACGTGAGCAAGACAAAGGACCTGATCGTGAACTACAGGAAAAGGAGGGGATGAACATGCCGCCCTTCACATCGACGAGGCTGTGGTGGAGCGGGTCAAGAGCTTCAAGGTCCTTGGTGTCCACATCACCAACAAACTATCATGGTCCAAACACACCAAGACAGTCATAAAGAGGGCACAACAATGCCTTTCCCCCCTCAGGAGACTGAAAAGATTTGGCAATGGTCCCCAGATCCTCAAATAGTTCTACAGCTGCACCATTGAGAGCATCCTGACCGGTTGCATCACTGCCTGGTACGACAACTGCTCAGCATCCGACCGTAAAGCACTACAGGGGGTATTGTGCACAGCCCAGTACATCCCTGGGACCAGGCTTCCTAACATCCAGGACCTATATACTAGGCTGTGTCAGAGGAAGACCCTAAAAATTGTCAAGGACTCCAGTCACCCTTGTCAAACTGTTCTCTCTACTACCGCATGGCAAGCGGTACCGGAGCGCCAAGTCTAGGTCCAAAAGGCTCCTTAACAGCTTCTACCCCCAAGTCATAAGACTCCTGAACAGCTAATCAAATGGCCACCTGGACTATTTACATTGATCCCACCCCCCCTGTTTATACACTGCTGCTATTCGCTGTTTATTATCTATGCATAGTCACTTTACCCCTACCTACATGTACAAATGACCTGGACTAACCTGTACCCCCGCACATTGACTCGGTACCGGTACCCCGTGTATACAGTCTCATTATTGTTATTTTGTTTCTTTTTGATTTGATTTTTTACTTTTAATTTATTTAGTAGATCTTTTCTTAACTCTTTCTTGAACTAGATTGTTGGTTGAGGGCTTGTAAAGTAAGCATTTCACGGTAAGGTTGTATTTGGCGCATGTGACCAAATAAAATGTGATTTGATTGTCTCTCTTGCTGTTTCTGTAACATCCAATGCTTTTAGTGTTGTTTTGTCTCTTGTGCATCAGCTCCTAGGTAACGTTGGCCAGTGGGATGGGTTGATATCTGAACATGTTCTGAAGGAGCTAATGTTGGACAAACTCCTGAACCGCTACCTGATGATGACGCTACTCAACGAGACCCACTCACATGACTCTGTCCACACATGTAAAAAGGTGTGTAGGTGAATCGCATGTGTGTCTAATGTTCATGTATTGTCTATGGAGGTTTCAAGTTGTTTTCTTGGGGAATAATTGCTCTGCTGTCTTTTGAGATGACTCAGTTTAGTGGTGTCATTTTCTCTCGCTGAGCAGGTCGCGGTGTGTTTTCCTAAGTCCTGGTTTAAAGACCTGAGCTCCTGTCCCTCTCAGCTGAAGTCCTTCAGTGACCACCTCCTCCAGACTGCCCATTCAGTCTGCAAACAGCAGCCTGACCACCCCAACACACGGTAACACTGCCTGCCTACCTCAAATGTACTTTTAGGCAGATTAATGTACCATGGTGAAGGTAGTGTTTTGATGTTAATGTATGTAATGTGGTTTCTGTAGGGCTGTGGTGAGCGAAGTGCTGACTGTTTTGGGAAGCATCCAGGCCTGGGACAAGGTAGAGACGATATCGGACAAATACCATTACAAAGACCTGGTGGACACACTCAAACTGTCCTAGTGTGTCCTACTGTGTCAACCATACATCATGTAATATGTGTTGCAACTTTATTTGTATTTTTTTAATCTATAAATAAATATTTGAGATGTTTGAACAAATGTTTGGTCCAGTTGCCTTCCTTCCTGTTTTTGCTTCTGGTCTTATCTCACAAGAAAAAGGTAGAGCGCTTGTAGCTTCATCCCCAGGGCTAAAAATGCATCCATCCTTTCTTGTAAAAATGTGTTGAATGGGTGTTTTTTGTGTGTAGAGGAGCAAAAAAATAATTGTACAGTATGTAATGGCAGTGTTTTCTTTCTTTTAAATTTGATGTACGCAAAATGTATCAAGGATCGATTACAATGGGAACCATTAGCAGACACATGTTTTCACTACGATCTCTTTAGGCTGGTAACACCCACCGATGGTCTCCATGGAAACGTCGTCCACCACGGAAAAAGGGGAAAAAGTATCAGCAGTAACGCTAACGTTAGTTCTCTGACCTTGACAAGACATACTATACAGTCTTTGACCAAATTGATTATTATGAACCAATTTCAGAATTTGATAAATGACTGTCTTATCGATACAAAACACGTGGAAAGCGCTGTCATTCTGGTTGCAAAGACTGCAGCAGTAACTGCGGCGTCTGCAAGGTTTCAGGCAAGTTCGTCATGTCGCTTTTGTTGTAAAAATTTTAAATGAACATTCAGACATCGCAATTCAAAGCCCACTTCACAGGGCACCCCATTGTGTAGCAACTACTTATCTTCCAAAACCTCAAATTGGAAGAGGTATTGTGGTGCAATATATTATAGTTTTCAGAATTCATGATTTTCCACATATGGGGTTGAGGCAATTGGATGGATCAAAGCAATGAGGAAGTGGATTCATCTGGGAGCCTAAAAACCATCTGTCTCTGATCAGATTCATTATGTTACCCTTCACACTGTAACTTTACAGGTTCTTCCTACACAAGCCCAGATTTTCATAGACTCTTTCAAGCACATGACATCGACCAGAGAGCGGGGCTTCTACTTTCAAGACAAATCATACACCTGTGTCCGAGCTGACAGGAACTCCATCTACTGCAAATGTGTCAGTCATCATCACTCATCACAATTTATGAATATATGTATGATTTGTCTCCAGTTTTCCAGCAGTGGTTTTGCACTTTAGTGCAGCTATACTGGCCTGTACTTGTTTTGTTGTTGAAAGGGTATGTCTGGTCTGATGGATATTTTTCTCTTAACAGGGAACACATGGCTTGATTCTTGTGAAGACTGCTCTGTACATTATAGTGGCCACATACAACGACAGCATGTACCCTAGCGTGTGTGTGGAGGCTGTCGAGAAACTAGGTAGGGGAATGTTGATGCTTCTTACAGCATAAAGTTAATTAAACAGCAGGTTTTAAAGGCGATGGATTATTGACTGTGTATTATGTACAAGTCAGATATGAGGGTTACTTGTTTTAGGTGTAATATCATGAGCTATATATTTTTATTTTATTTAACCAGGCAAGTCAGTTAAGAACAAATTCTTATTTTCAATGACGGCCTAGGAACAGTGGGTTAACTGCCTGTTCAGGGGCAGAACAACAGATTTGTACCTTGTCAGCTCGGGGGTTTGAACTCACAACCTTCCGGTTACTAGTCCAACGCTCTAACCACTAGGCTACACTGCCATTTCAGCTGTGTACCTCAAGGAAAAGGGAAAATGAAGCAAGACCTGAAGAGGAGCAGCGTTCTGATGGATGAAACTGATGAAGTGGACTGGTCAAGTTAAACAGTTGCCTACAGGTCCATGTTAGGCCACCTGCTAATTGAGGACAAACATGTTTAGGAGAAAGTTGGTGTGCGTTTGTTTTCTTTCTTTGAACTTGCCCCTGTCCCCTCTCGCAGTATACAGGTTTAACCACTAGGTGGTAGTAAATAGTAAATAACCCAGCTGTGTGGTCCAAGAACAGTTTTTAGTGCTGAGATCCTCTTAGAACAGGGATTATGACCAACCATGGTCAATGAGATGCTGTAGTTCCAGCCCTGCTCTATCACATCTGATTCTACTCCTCAGCAAACAGACATGGTTTTGGGGCTTCGTGGCTAAAGGCCTTTTTAAACTGTCTGTTCATCGCAGACTTTCTGTTCAAACGCTTCAATTACTCTCCAACCCCTTCTGGTGATAACATGATTAACCTAACTACACACTCGCACTTTACACATATGCGCATGAACACACACACACACACCCTGACGTAGCCTTGATGAGTGTTTCAGAGCTGAAGCTGTGTAAATGAATTTCCTCATGTGAACAAATAAAGGAAATCTGTAACTTGAGTCAAAACATCAAAGATCCCCCACCATATTTGACAGTAGGGATGAGGTGTTTTCTGCATATGTGTTGTTGTTTCGGAAGGCCAAACCCACCATCTGACCATACCACTGCCTGGAGTTTGCTAATTGGCTTTGACACTTGTATTGTTGCTATGGTTATATGACATGAAAATAGAGCTCTGGCCACACTGCAGCAGTGGCTTTGGCCTTCGAAAGAACAACACATTTTCAGAAAATACCTCATCCCTACTGTAAAATATTGTGGTGGATCTTTGATATTATGCGGCTATTTTGCCGCATAAGGGGCCCTTATGAGGGGCCCTTGTTAAGGTCAACGGCATCATGAACTTTACCCAGTACCAGGACATTTTTGCCAAAAACCTGGTTGCCTCTGCCAGGAGGCAGAAACTTGGCCGCAAGTGGATCTTCCAGCAAGACAACAACCCCAAGCATAAAATCATAAATGTTTTAGCAATGTAGCTGGCTTTCTGTATTATTGATTTTATACAGTCTTTTTTTCCTCATCTTTGTCAAGGGATCCAATAATTCCAGACTCCACAGTACATGCTGCAGAGAGACAAACAAGAATGCATGGTAGCACACAGACTTCCTGCACTCTCTGTCACATGCGGTTAGGGCACCTGTGCTTTTAAAGGAATGTGACCTTTGTTGTCAAGTTCTGGTTGAAACCTCTAAAAATGGAAGCAGGGCGGTCACAAAGAATCAGCCGCCTGTCCATGTGGTTACACACACACTCTGACACGTCTCCTGAATTCCTCAGAGAGAATTTGTGCTTGTGTCAGCCTGCATGATTGGTTAGAAGAAGAGAGACCTTTTTAACATGGAGAACAACATTTATCAAGCACAGAGTACCACAGTATGAGTCATAAAAACCATAAAACTGTGGTCAAAAAAGGAAATGGTTCCAATCATTTTTCCCTCATTCATTTTAGAAACACTTAAAATAATTACTGTGTTTTGATAACCGTGTAAATCTCTCTAGGACAACATTATTTATATCGATATAGTCGCCTGAATTTAACCCCCCACCCACCCACTAATTACTGTAGCATTTTAGAATCCAATAGAGCCGATATGTCACCCTGTCCAGAGAGAGTTACATCATCAAAACGTCACGCCAGGGTCGGTCTACACGAAACGCTGCCCTTATTTCAAGTGTTTCTAAAATTCCCAATTGGAAAAATTTATTGTGCAAAAAAATCGATTGGAACCATTTCCCTGTTTGACTGCTAGGTTGCATGGGTATTATGACACCTCCCCTGTGGGGCTCTATTATCAACAGAACTCACAGGAAAACAGATATTTTGTCATTTGAAGGCATATTATTTCTTTGTGTTAGCGAAGAATACTTTTTCACAAGGGAGAAACAGCAGTGAGACAGTGGATGAAAGGTTACGTAATGATCCTACAGTGAGATTGAGGCACAGACGAGGACTATGGGTAAATGAGAGGCAGTGGTGCGCACTAACAACTCTAGTGTCCTGCTACGTCTGCATAGTGACATCTCTTAAGTGCACCACATGACCCACTTATCAGAGGTGCGCACTAACAACTCTAGTGTCCTGCTACGTGTGCATAGTGACATCTCTTAAGTGCACTCCATGACCCACTTATCAGAGGTGCGCACTAACAACTCTAGTGTCCTGCTACGTCTGCATAGTGACATCTCTTAAGTGCACCACATGACCCACTTATCAGAGGTGCGCACTAACAACTCTAGTGTCCTGCTACGTCTGCATAGTGACATCTCTTAAGTGCACTCCATGACCCACTTATCAGAGGTGCGCACTAACAACTCTAGTGTCCTGCTACGTGTGCATAGTGACATCTCTTAAGTGCACTCCATGACCCACTTATCAGAGGTGCGCACTAACAACTCTAGTGTCCTGCTACGTCTGCATAGTGACATCTCTTAAGTGCACTCCATGACCCACTTATCAGAGGTGCGCACTAACAACTCTAGTGTCCTGCTACGTGTGCATAGTGACATCTCTTAAGTGCACTCCATGACCCACTTATCAGAGGTGCGCACTAACAACTCTAGTGTCCTGCTACGTGTGCATAGTGACATCTCTTAAGTGCACTCCATGACCCACTTATCAGAGGTGCGCACTAACAACTCTAGTGTCCTGCTACGTCTGCATAGTGACATCTCTTAAGTGCACTCCATGACCCACTTATCAGAGGTGCGCACTAACAACTCTAGTGTCCTGCTACGTGTGCATAGTGACATCTCTTAAGTGCACTCCATGACCCACTTATCAGAGGTGCGCACTAACAACTCTAGTGTCCTGCTACGTGTGCATAGTGACATCTCTTAAGTGCACCACATGACCCACTTATCAGAGGTGCGCACTAACAACTCTAGTGTCCTGCTACGTCTGCATAGTGACATCTCTTAAGTGCACTCCATGACCCACTTATCAGAGGTGCGCACTAACAACTCTAGTGTCCTGCTACGTGTGCATAGTGACATCTCTTAAGTGCACTCCATGACCCACTTATCAGAGGTGCGCACTAACAACTCTAGTGTCCTGCTACGTGTGCATAGTGACATCTCTTAAGTGCACCACATGACCCACTTATCAGAGGTGCGCACTAACAACTCTAGTGTCCTGCTACGTCTGCATAGTGACATCTCTTAAGTGCACTCCATGACCCACTTATCAGAGGTGCGCACTAACAACTCTAGTGTCCTGCTACGTGTGCATAGTGACATCTCTTAAGTGCACTCCATGACCCACTTATCAGAGGTGCGCACTAACAACTCTAGTGTCCTGCTACGTGTGCATAGTGACATCTCTTAAGTGCACTCCATGACCCACTTATCAGAGGTGCGCACTAACTCCATTGTACGGTATGTGACTGAAGTCTCTCACTGGAACTTTAACACAGTGGTGGGAAACACTCCTGGAGATACACAGTTTTCTCCACCCCTGCACCAACAGCAGCTAACCACACAATGTCCTGTCTGTAACTTGAAGACTGATGTTAGCAGATGCCAAGCTTTTAGCTCAGTGGGCTCACATAGTCTTGAGTCATGCCACCAACTCCCATGTTCATTATATTTAATATCACCATTGTTTGGTTGTTTGTTAATATGTGCTGGAGAAAAAGGGAGGTGTGTATATTTCCTGGTGTGTGTGTGTGTGTGTGTGTATGTATTTTCCTTGACGTGGCCTCTCTCTCTGCATGCCAGTCTTGGTTGGTTTGTGTTTTTGGCTCAGAGACAGTCGCTTCATTATTTTTTGAGATGTGTGTGTTACATAAATGATGGTCCTACACAGTCATAATCTAATCATTCCCATGACTGAGGCAGTAGGAGCAGAGACCCAATCTGCCTTTCCTTCTCCCCTCTTCTAGTCTCTATATCCCACTCTTTCACTCTCGTTTTCTGGGAGTTCTTCTCCTAATCTAGACATTAATGAACAGATTAGTTCAGACAGGCAAGGATAGGATAGTCAGAGACACACAATAACTCTGTTCTCATGGAGAGGAATGCCTGTTCTGTTGGCAGGTCAATAGGTAGGTGATCGGGGGTTGTGTGGAAGTTGTATGCTGGTTGTGTTCTCTAAAAGGTTAAGGGAGAGTTGTGTGCGTTTATTGGTCGAGTCAAAGTTGTGTAGGCCTACAGTTATGCTGTTGTTCTCAATGGAAAAGGTTGTCTTTGTGTGTTGTAGGACTAAGGTCAGCAACAATAAATGATTCCGTCAGCAACCTTTTTATTCAGAGTGAAAGACCTTATCATCTAACATTTGATTGGCTCATTCAGATCATTTGATCATTGTTCCAGCTCTCAAATACACACACACTCACACGTGCGCAAGGCGTAAGTAATGCAGTATGATAAATCTTCACAGTTCATAAAAGCAACATGAAGCATATTAACAATAGTCAAAGTAGGTCTGCTCCTACGTGTGTGTGATTGTAGCATGGGGTCTGGTTTAGCCCACTGATCAACAGTACTACTCCTAGTAGGAGCAGGAACTATGGACAGGATTATTCAATGAAGTGTTTGTTGACATTCATAGAGAGACTAATAGTTCTCAAGCATCAAACGTCTCAGTTAGATGTAAAATTGCGCGACTAAGACTTCCTTGGTAAAAACGTCAAAATCAATGACAGATTTCTTGATTTATCTGAGATGAATTCTGCCTATTTTGAGGAAGTGTTGCTGGGTATGTTGTTGCTACGGTGGCTCAAGAGACAAACTTTATATTGACGGGAAAAGTCAGGAGGCAAATTCCCAGTCAAAGCTGAATTAAATTCCCATGCCATACTCAAGCCTCCCTCTATTTCTCTGTCTCGTTCCCTCTCTTTCAACCTCACTTCATTGGTTCTCCAATCTTATTCGCTTGTCTCTCTTTTTCTCCATAGCCAAATCCAAAGCTCTACCCCCCACCACACCCTGTTTCTCTCTCTCCCTCTTTGTCTGTCTTTGTGCCACTGAGTTGCTCTCTCTGCTCAATGTAGTCAGGTTGGGTGGTAAGAGGGGAATGTATATAGCAGAGACGATGGGTCTTACAGAGTGTGGGAGATGAGAGTGTGAGGGTCTTTTAGGAACAAGAGTGCGGAGCACGAGTGTGTGTGTGTGTGTGAATATCCGTGGGGGTGAGCTTCTCCTGTGTCACATTCCAGCTTCCAGGGCTCGATCCCTGCCTGCTGAGAGACGGACCTGGAAAACTTTGGAAAATCATTATTGGAAAACTGTGATTGGAAGCTGGAAAGTCTATTAAAACTATCCCTTTTGTGACTTCATATTGTTGCTGTAGGAGTGACTCCCCCTCTGCTGCTGTTGTTTTTGAGTCTCTGGGCTTTGGATAGTGGTCTCACTGGAGCCGTGCTGATGCTCTCCGGATTACTACGGCCAGAGGGGAGAGAACATGGAACTTTAACCGTGTTTCGTTGGAAGGGATTTATAATCTGGATCATAGATATGTAAGTATGAACAGTACTAGAGTCTTTAGTCAACAAGCAACTACAGTCTTTTCTATATGTAAATATCATCCTTAATATAAATACATCTGGCTTTAGACTTAAACATAGCACTGCTAGCACCACAATGCTTGTTGGGTGTGATATTGGAAACGTCTTGGATAAATAGAAAAAGTTGTGCTGCCATGTTTATTGACCTTTGCAAAGCTTTTGACGGTGTTGATCATGGAACTCTGTTAAATCAGCTGTCTTCGATTGGATTGGGCGCTGATGTTTGCTTATGGTTCAATAATTATCTCCATGAAAGAACCCAAGTCATTTTTTATTTATTTTACCTTTATTTAACCAGGCAAGTCAGTTAAGAACACATTCTTATTTTCAATGACGGCCTGGGAACAGTGGGTTAACTGCCTGTTCAGGGGCAGAACGACAGATTTGTACCATGTCAGCTCGGGGGTTTGAACTCGCAACCTTCCGGTTACTAGTCCAACGCTCTAACCACTAGGCTACGCTGCCGCCCCAAGTCATCATTGCAGATGGTATCAAATCTGAGTTTCTAGCGTTTCAAAAAGGTGTCCCATAAGGCTCAGTACTATCTCCGTTATTGTTTTAACATCTATATTAACAACATAAATGACAAAATGAGATTAATTGTCAAATTAATTTATACTCTGATGTTACTGTGTTATACTCCATCGCTCCTACTATTGGCAAAGCATTTTCACATTTGAAATCCGATTTCTGGCACTTCAGAAGACACTTTCTGATCTTAAATTGGTGCTAAATGCTAACAAAACAACATATATTCTCTTCTCTAGACATCATTTGTTATCTACAGTTGCAAGAAAAGTATGTGAACCCTTTGGAATTACCTGGATTTCTGCATACATTTGTCAAAAAATGTGATCTGATCTTCCCCTAAGTCAAAACAATAGACAAAAACACTGTGCTAAAACGAATATATTGAATACATAATTTAACATTCACAGTGTAGGTTGGGAAAAGTATGCGAACCCCTAAGGCTAATGACTTCTCCAAAAGATAATTGGAGTCAGGAGTCAGCTAACCTGGAGTCAATGAGACGAGTTTGGAGATGTTGGTTAGAGCTGCCTTGCCAAATAAAAAACACATGAAGCATTGCCTGATGGGAACCATGCCTCGAACAAAAGAGATGTCAGAAGACCTAGGATTAAGAATGGTTGACTTGCATAAAGCTGGAAAGGGTTACAAAAGTATCTCTAAAAGTCTTGATGTTCATCAGTCCACTGTAAGACAAATTGTCTATAAATTGAGAAAGTTCAGCACTGTTGCTACTCTCCCAAGGAGTGGCCGTCCTGCAAAGATGACTGCAAGAGCACAGCGCAGAATGCTCAACGAGGTTAAGAAGAATTCTAGAGTGTCAGCTAAAGACTTACAGAAATCTCTGGAACATGCTAACATCTCTGTTGACGAGTCTACGATACGTAAAACACTAAACAAGAATGTTGTTCATGGGAGGACACCACGGAAGAAGCCACTGCTGTCCAAAAAACCCATTGCTGCATGTCTGAAGTTCGCAAAAGAGCACTTGATACTAAGGTCAGGGTGTGACACTCTGGTTTTAAAACTCACCACTGTTCCTTATATCTACAAGTAGGTTGGGTCTCTTTAACCGACAGAAGAGAGCAGTAGTTTGTAATTTATATATAAAGAGTTAATGCAAAAAAACACTTCCAATGTATCTGACATCTCTAATCTCTTATAGAATTACTAATTATAAAACTAGGTCAATGAATTACATTACACTTTCAGATCCCTCCCAGTTTCTACACAGATCGGAAAATGCGCCTTGAGTTATGCTGCACTTTACATAAATGAACAACTTACAAAAAACTCTTAGAATAGATGTTCCGCTCCCTCCTTAGGAAATAAAACAAAATCGATATCTGATCTGTTAAATGCTAATTGTGGATGTTTTTCTTAATGCGTATATATGTCTTTTATTTGTGCATATATGTGCTTTTTCTTTGTATTGAAAACAGGGCTCAGTGGATCTGCTGTATAAATAAAATGAATAATAATAATAATAATTGTTAACGTTAATGGTCCTTTAACGTTTCTGATGGATGAGTTGGAAATAGGACATACATGTGTGACATTGTGTGTGTGTGTGTGTGTCATTGTGTGTGTGTCATTGTGTGTGTGTCATTGTGTGTGTGTGTGTGTGTGTGTGTGACATTGTGTGTGTGTCATTGTGTGTGTGTCATTGTGTGTGTGTGTGTGTGTGTGTGTGTGTGTGTGTGTGTGTGTGTGTGTGTGTGTGTGTGTGTGTGTGTGTGTGTGTGTGTGTGTGTGTGTGTGTGTGTGACATTGTGTGTGTGTGTGTGACATTGTGTGTGTGTGTGTGTTTTAGGGTGTGTGTGTATGTGTGTCTGTGTGACATTGTGTGTGTATGTGTATGTATGTGTGTGTGTGTGTGTGTGTGTGTGTCTGTGTGTGTGTGTGTGTGTGTGTGTGTGTGTGTGTGTGTGTGTGTGTGTGTGTGTGTGTGTGTGTGTGTGTGTGTGTGTGTGTGTGTGTGTGTGTGTGTGTGAAATTGTGTGTGTGTGTGTTTGGGGGGGGGATGTTTGTGTGTATGTGTGTGTTTTAGGGTGTGTGTGGTATCTAGAGAAGCATAATAACAGCTTGTCCTCCTCATTCCACCACTGTCTGTGGGTTGGGCTGCAGGGTGTAGGAAACACACAGCCACTGGCACCAGCAAACAGTCCGTTTAATTAATTTATCAAAGGGGGGGGGGGGGGCTTCAGAAAGGCCTGATGCCTCATATCAGAGGGATCTCATGGGAGGATGAGAGGAATCAGTTGCAGTGAAAATATCCACTACTCTCACTCTCACTCTCAAATCTACAAACCTATATTATTTCCCTTTCTTACTCTCACTCTCCATCTTTGTCTGTATTCCCATTCGCTCTTTAAGCAGATTCATGATATGATAATGGGATACTTCAGGATTTTGGCAATGAACCCATTTATCTACTTCCCCAGAGCCAGATTAACTCGTGGATAACATTACTATGTCTCTGCGTTCAGTTTGAAGGAAGTTGCTATCTAGTGATAGCTCAATTGCTAACTAGCGTTAGTGCAATAACTGGCAGCCAATGACTGGAAGTCTATGGTAACTGCTAGCATGCTAGTAGATACCATAGACTTCCAGTCATTGCACTAACGCCAGTTAGCATTGGCAGGAGAAACTACCTCCCTCTTCCTTCATACTGGATGCAGACACATAAAAATGATATCCACAAGTTCATCTGATTCTGGGGAAGTAGATAAAGGGCTTCATTGCCAAAATCCCAAAGTATCCCTTTAAAAGCAGAAAGAGAGAAAAGGCCAATGTCACTATGCATCAGTTTCAGAGTCAACACAGGCATGCTTTTTGGGCTAAATTTGGTCTGGAACCTGGAGGCATGGTTTCTCTGGAATATTAAGGCCAGTGTGGTCAGAGCTCTGTGTGTGTGTGTGTGTGTGTGTGTCTGTGTCTGTGTGTGTGTGTGTTTTGTCATGATTCTGCACACACTGGTCAGAGTCATTCCAAAGTGGGGTAGGAGTTGAGCAGTGTAGGAAGCCCAGTTTAAAACAGCACAGGGACTCTGCACAACATTGGACTATTGTGCTGTAAGGCACTGTGTGTCTGTCTGTATACATCTTTGTGTTTTACCAAAGCGATAGGTTTTAGTCTGCAGAAAGAGAGTGGTGACTTGAAGAAGAAAACAGAGAGAAGGAGACATACAAACAGAAAGAGGAGAAAACTAATTAGAAGGAAAAGAAAGAAGAGTTCATGAACTGTTGAGTGTTTAGTCGAGTCGATCTAACTGTATCAGACTGTAATCCGTTTAGTTGAATGTTCTAACGAACTGTAACGATGTCTAACGAGCTGAAACCACCGTTAATTAACAAGGCGTGTGTGAGCCGAGTCTGACTCTTATAAAACTCACCTATCACATCAGCTCAGTTTGATTGATAAGGAAATCTGACAAACCATGCATAGATATTAGTAGATTTAATTTCACCTTCAGCTGATCTGTGATCAGTTTTCAGCTGATCTGGGCAGTTTCCAGCTGATCTGGGCAGTTTTCAGCTGATCTGCGCCTTTTCCAGCTGATCTGCGCCTTTTCCAGCTGATCTGGGCAGTTTTCAGCTGATCTGGTCAGTTTTCAGCTGATCTGTGGTCAGTTTTCAGCTGATCTGGTCAGTTTTCAGCTGATCTGTGGACAGTTCTCAGCTACGTTGTTCTCTTGTTCTCTCCTTTCTCTCTCTCCGTCCATCACAAAGCTGCATTCCTGGATTGTTTCACTGACACCTGTGTGTCACACACACACGCACGCACACACACACACACACACACACACACACACACACACACACACACACACACACAGGCCACGCAGAGCGATGGAGAAAGGAAGTGATATGGAAAGAGAAGGAGAGAGATTTTTAAAGGGTGGTGTTCAGCCTGAGATTGTGTTTTGTTTTTCTAATGAGGGTGAGAAGGTCAGCCCCCAGGAAGGAACACACACACAGACCCTACTCCCCGTCTCAACCCGCTGTGATACTGTGGTTGCATTTAGACAGGCAGCCCAATTCTGATCTTTAGTCTGTCTAAACGCAGTAGCCTACAGTCCCCTGTTCCTCATTTTTGGTACTGTCAGTATCATCTCCATGGAGGATAGATTAAAGACATGTTCTGGAACTTTGGCGACTACCAACTATTCTTTAAACCTCCCGCTTTGGGCTGAATGAGTCAACGTGTAGTTCATACGTGCTTAATCTATGAGCAGAATTACTGTTTTACTTCAATTAGCCACAAATTCTCTAGTTTGAAAGCGACTGTTTTTCTGGAAGCTGTGCTGCGCCATTTTCCCTACATTTTCCCCTCGTGGGCCAGCCTCCTTGAAATTCGAGTTCCAGCCAATCAGCTTTAGCCCTCGTCATTTCAAATCAAATCAAATGTTATTTGTCACATGTACCGAATACAACAGGTGTAGACTTTACAGTGAAATGCTGAATACTTACAAGCCCTTAACAAACTATGCAGTTTAAAAAAAAATACCTACAAATAATAAGAATAACAAATAAAAGTAACAAATAATTAAAGAGAAGAAGTAAGAAAAACAAATAATTAAGGCTATATACAGGGTGTACCGGTTAGTTGAGGTAGTATGTAGATGTAGGTAGAGTTATTAAAGTGACTATGCAGCTAGATAATAGCAGAGTAAAGGGGGGGGGGGCAATGCAAATAGTCTGGGTAGCCATTTGATTAGATGTTCAGGAGTCTTATGGCTAGGGGTAGAATCTGTTTAGAAGCCTCATGGACCTAGACTTGGTGCTCTGGTACCGCTTGTCATGCGGTAGCAGAGAGAACAGTCTATGACTAGAGTGACTGGAGTCTTTGACAATTTCTAGGGCCTTCCTCTGACACCGCCTGGTATAGAGGTCCTGGATGGCAGAAAGCTTGGCCCCGGTGATGTACTGGGCCATATGCACTACCCTCTGTAGTGCCTTGCGGTCGGAGGTCGAGCAGTTGCCATACCAGGCAGTGATGCAACCCATCAGGATGCTCTCGATGGTGCAGCTGTAAAATCTTTTGAAGATCTAAGGACCCATGTCAAATCTTTTCAGTCTCCTGAGGGGGAATAGGTTTTGTCGTGCCCTCTTCACGACTGTCTTGGTGTGCTTGGACCATGTTAGTTTGTTGGGGATGTGGACACCAAGGAACTTGAAGCTCTCAACCTGCTCCACTACAGCCTCGTCGATGATAATGGGGGCGTGCTCGGTCCACCTTTTCCTGTAGTCCGCAATCATCTCCTTTGTCTTGATCACGTTGAGGGAGAGGTTGTTGTCCTGTCACTACACAGCCAGGTCTCTGACTTCCTCCCTATAGGCTGTCTCGTCATTGTCGGTGATCAGGCCTGCCACTGTTGTGTCATCGGCAAATAGGGAGTACAGGAGAGGACTGAGCACGCACCCCTGAGGCGCCCCAATGTTGAGGATCAGCGTGGCGGATGTGTCATCGGCAAACAGGGAGTACAGGAGGGGACTGAGCATGCACCCCTGAGGGGCCCCAATGTTGAGGATCAGCGTGGCAGATGTATTCTTACCTACCTTTACCACCTGGGGGCGGCCCGTCAGGAAGTCCAGGATCCAGTACCCGAGGGAGGTGTTTAGTCCCAGGATCCTAAGCTTAGTGATGAGCTTTGAGGGCACTATGGTGTTGAACGCTGAGCTGTAGTCGATGAATATCATTCTCACATATGTGTTCCTTTTGTTTAGGTGGGAATGGGCAGTGTGGAGTGCAATAGAGATTGCATAATCTGTGGATTTGTCAGGGCGGTATGCAAATTGGAGTGGGTCTAGGGTTTCTGGGACAATGATGTTGATGTGAGCCATGACCAGCCTTTCAAAGCACTCCATGTTATTTTCTTAACATACCCACTGTTTACATAGACAGCCCAATTTGCCTGAATCATGCTTTCCACCCTGCATTGGATGATGTGGTGTTTTCACAGTGGAGGGAGAAGGGGCTCACAACAATTGGTAATCTATACATAGATGGTTAGTTAGCTTCATTTCAACAATTACAGGGAAAGTTCAACATGCCAACAACAATTTTTTTCAGATATCTCCAAATCAGGAATTTCATAAGGACACATATCCCACAGTGTGGCATGAAGCCAAATAGTCCTACATTAGATAGCTTGATCCTTGTCAAACCCCATTCAAAAGGGTCGGTCTCTAGACTGTATGATGTGCTACAGGCCCACATAGAGGTATCCACAGACACCATTAAAAGGGCTTGGGAACAAGAACTTGGTTCAGAAATCTCAGATGAGGACTGGGTAGAAGCTCTCAGATGAGGACTGGGTAGAACCTCTCAGATGAGGACTGGGTAGAACCTCTCAGATGAGGACTGGGTAGAAGCTCTCAGATGAGGACTGGGTAGAACCTCTCAGATGAGGACTGGGTAGAACCTCTCAGATGAGGACTGGGTAGAAGCTCTCAGATGAGGACTGGGTAGAAGCTCTCAGATGAGGAATGGGTAGAAGCTCTCAGATGAGGACTGGGTAGAAGCTCTCAGATGAGGACTGGGTAGAAGCTCTCAGATGAGGAATGGGTAGAAGCTCTCAGATGAGGACTGGGTACAACCTCTCAGATGAGGACTGGGTAGAAGCTCTCAGATGAGGACTGGGTAGAAGCTCTCAGATGAGGACTGGGTAGAACCTCTCAGATGAGGACTGGGTAGAAGCTCTCAGATGAGGACTGGGTAGAAGCTCTCAGATGAGGACTGGGTAGAAGCTCTCAGATGAGGACTGGGTAGAAGCTCTCAGATGAGGAATGGGTAGAAGCTCTCAGATGAGGACTGGGTAGAAGCTCTCAGATGAGGACTGGGTAGAAGCTCTCAGATGAGGAATGGGTAGAAGCTCTCAGATGAGGACTGGGTAGAAGCTCTCAGATGAGGACTGGGTAGAAGCTCTCAGATGAGGACTGGGTAGAAGCTCTCAGATGAGGACTGGGTAGAACCTCTCAGATGAGGACTGGGTAGAAGCTCTCAGATGAGGACTGGGTAGAACCTCTCAGATGAGGACTGGGTAGAAGCTCTCAGATGAGGACTGGGTAGAAGCTCTCAGATGAGGACTGGGTAGAACCTCTCAGATGAGGACTGGGTAGAAGCTCTCAGATGAGGACTGGGTAGAAGCTCTCAGGAATATAAACCACAGTTCAGTGAATGACAGGATGTAGTTTTATTTTGTGTATGTGTGAGTTAAGTTTTGCCCTCTACATTGGCCATCCCATTCAACAGGACAATGAATGTCAATGTTTTGTATTGCTGTCTTTTTTAATACATTTTTTTATTGGAAAATAATAAACATATTATAAAAAATAAACCAAATAAAAACCGCTGGCACAGCGTCCATAACACGTCCACACACATAACAGCAGAGAGCCGTCCATAACACGTCCACACACATAACAGTAGAGAGCCGTCCATAACACGTCCACACACATAACAGCAGAGAGCCGTCCATAACACGTCCACACACATAACAGCAGAGAGCCGTCCATAACACGTCCACACACATAACAGCAGAGAGCCGTCCATAACACGTCCACACACATAACAGCAGAGAGCCGTCCATAACACGTCCACACACATAACAGCAGAGAGCCGTCCATAACACGTCCACACACATAACAGCAGAGAGCCGTCCATAACACGTCCACACACATAACAGCAGAGAGCCGTCCATAACACGTCCACACACATAACAGCAGAGAGCCGTCCATAACACGTCCACACACATAACAGCAGAGAGCCGTCCATAACACGTCCACACACATAACAGCAGAGAGCCGTCCATAACACGTCCACACACATAACAGTAGAGAGCCGTCCATAACACGTCCACACACATAACAGTAGAGAGCCGTCCATAACACGTCCACACACATAACAGCAGAGAGCCGTCCATAACACGTCCACACACATACCAGTAGAGAGCCGTCCATAACAAGTCCACACACATAACAGCAGAGAGCCGTCCATAACACGTCCACACACATAACAGCAGAGAGCCGTCCATAACACGTCCACACACATAACAGCAGAGAGCCGTCCATAACACGTCCACACACATAACAGTAGAGAGCCGTCCATAACACGTCCACACACATAACAGCAGAGAGCCGTCCATAACAAGTCCACACACATAACAGCAGAGAGCCGTCCATAACAAGTCCACACACATAACAGTAGAGAGCCGTCCATAACACGTCCACACACATAACAGCAGAGAGCCGTCCATAACACGTCCACACACATACATACTATATATATTTTATATGTCCAATAAATGTTAACTTCACATGAAAAGAGTCATGTGTAGAAACTGATTCTTGTGGACTTGTTATGGACGGCTCTCTACTGTTATGGACGGCTCTCTGCTGTTATGTGTGTGGACTTGTTATGGACGGCTCTCTACTGTTATGTGTGTGGACTTGTTATGGACGGCTCTCTGCTGTTATGTGTGTGGACTTGTTATGGACGGCTCTCTGCTGTTATGTGTGTGGACTTGTTATGGACGGCTCTCTACTGTTATGTGTGTGGACTTGTTATGGACGGCTCTCTGCTGTTATGTGTGTGGACTTGTTATGGACGGCTCTCTACTGTTATGTGTGTGGACTTGTTATGGACGGCTCTCTGCTGTTATGTGTGTGGACTTGTTATGGACGGCTCTCTACTGTTATGTGTGTGGACTTGTTATGGACGGCTCTCTACTGTTATGTGTGTGGACTTGTTATGGACGGCTCTCTGCTGTTATGTGTGTGGACTTGTTATGGACGGCTCTCTGCTGTTATGTGTGTGGACTTGTTATGGACGGCTCTCTACTGTTATGTGTGTGGACTTGTTATGGACGGCTCTCTGCTGTTATGTGTGTGGACTTGTTATGGACGGCTCTCTACTGTTATGTGTGTGGACTTGTTATGGACGGCTCTCTGCTGTTATGTGTGTGGACTTGTTATGGACGGCTCTCTACTGTTATGTGTGTGGACTTGTTATGGACGGCTCTCTACTGTTATGTGTGTGGACTTGTTATGGACGGCTCTCTGCTGTTATGTGTGTGGACTTGTTATGGACGGCTCTCTGCTGTTATGTGTGTGGACTTGTTATGGACGGCTCTCTACTGTTATGTGTGTGGACTTGTTATGGACGGCTCTCTGCTGTTATGTGTGTGGACTTGTTATGGACGGCTCTCTACTGTTATGTGTGTGGACTTGTTATGGACGGCTCTCTGCTGTTATGTGTGTGGACTTGTTATGGACGGCTCTCTACTGTTATGTGTGTGGACTTGTTATGGACGGCTCTCTGCTGTTATGTGTGTGGACTTGTTATGGACGGCTCTCTGCTGTTATGTGTGTGGACTTGTTATGGACGGCTCTCTACTGTTATGTGTGTGGACTTGTTATGGACGGCTCTCTGCTGTTATGTGTGTGGACTTGTTATGGACGGCTCTCTACTGTTATGTGTGTGGACTTGTTATGGACGGCTCTCTGCTGTTATGTGTGTGGACTTGTTATGGACGGCTCTCTGCTGTTATGTGTGTGGACTTGTTATGGACGGCTCTCTGCTGTTATGTGTGTGGACTTGTTATGGACGGCTCTCTACTGTTATGTGTGTGGACTTGTTATGGACGGCTCTCTACTGTTATGTGTGTGGACTTGTTATGGACGGCTCTCTACTGTTATGTGTGTGGACTTGTTATGGACGGCTCTCTACTGTTATGTGTGTGGACTTGTTATGGACGGCTCTCTACTGTGCCAGCGGCTTGTCATAGGGAATCCTCGTTCCTACACTAGTAAGAGCTGTATCTCCTCTCACATGTGCTGCCAAGCTGGGTCATCGGCCTCTCTGTGGATTTGTGACTAGACATGTGAATGACCCTTGACTGCAGCCTTTGAGTCTTGCTTCTGGATTGTGTTGGATCTTGAATATCACCGAACACCGGATGTGTGGCCATCCTCACATGTTATTTAATGAACAGGATGAGATCAAGGAGTCTAGCACGCCTGCCATGACGCTCCTGTAACTCACAAGCAGCTGACCTCCACCTGTCCCTGAGCTTGTAGGGTAGATTCAGGATACAATTGGCTCAGCGTGGTCCGGGTTAGGGTTTGGCCGGGTTAGGGTTTTGCCGGGTTAGGCCGTCAATATAAACTGACTTGCCTAGTTAAATAAAATAAAAAATAAAAAATACTTGTAACCCACCGATGGTCTCCATGGAAATGAAAAATAAATCAAATAAAAATGATGTTTTATAAGCTGGAGGCCAGATCCATCTCTTCCATATCTCCCATTGCATTACAACAACCTCTGAGGTATAACGCATAGGCGTGTAATGCCATGTGGTCTTTTGATTTTATTGCTAGGCCAGCTAAAAGCCTTCTCCTTGTATGCCTTGGCAATCTTGTATTCGTTACCATAGATCTCCTGTAATAAGCCTTTCTGATAGCCCTTGTCCTAACTAGCTCTCGAGCCTGCCCTCTGGTGTACTGTTTGAGGAAGTGCAGTTTCTCCTGGCTAGTTTGGGCTCTATTCTCTGTACCATGTTCAAATGACTGAATGAAAGATCTGTACTGCAAAATGTCACCATCAAAAACACTAGTCTCTCTGGGTGGTGGAAAGATGTTGGTGTTTGACTAACATAGCAGTCTTTGGAGATGAGAGGGTTTTCTTGTGAAATGTCCTGAAAGTCTTGGCTGTTTTCCCCGTAGTCGGTCAGCACAGAGGGACCTTGTCCTGTATAGACTGGCAGACTTGGGTTAGAGTCTGGTGGTGCAGCAGTGTTCTCTCTATGAGCGGCTGTCTGAATCCCACTGTGTCCTGACAGTTCAGATTGAGCTGAAACACTGGGAGCCTGGGCTGGTTGAATGTCAATGTGCTCAATGACTTGGGGTCCTTCTTTGAGATGCACACTTGGTGCATGTCTGGCTGAAGTGCCCCTCTTCCCTGTGTGAAATTCAAGGTCTGAGATCCTGTATCTCCCTGCCATTTCCTCAAAGTCGTCATTCTATTGTTGTTGAGTTGGCATTTCTTTCTTCCCCTGCAGATGTCAAGACCGTGACCTTTGCAGAGGCAGCTGCTATTTCAATTTACAGCTCAAATCTCCCTGTTTTCCTCCGTCTTTTGTTGGTTTAATTCCTCCTCCTCGTCCTCTAGATGGGTTTAATTAATCCTCCTCGTCCTCTAGATGGGTTTAATTAATCCTCCTCGTCCTCTAGATGGGTTTAATTAATCCTCCTCGTCCTCTAGATGGGTTTAATTCCTCCTCCTCGTCCTCTAGATGGGTTTAATTCCTCCTCCTCGTCCTCTAGATGGGTTTAATTAATCCTCCTCGTCCTCTAGATGGGTTTAATTAATCCTCCTCGTCCTCTAGATGGGTTTAATTAATCCTCCTCGTCCTCTAGATGGGTTTAATTCCTCCTCCTCGTCCTCTAGATGGGTTTAATTAATCCTCCTCGTCCTCTAGATGGGTTTAATTAATCCTCCTCGTCCTCTAGATGGGTTTAATTAATCCTCCTCGTCCTCTAGATGGGTTTAATTAATCCTCCTCGTCCTCTAGATGGGTTTAATTAATCCTCCTCGTCCTCTAGATGGGTTTAATTAATCCTCCTCGTCCTCTAGATGGGTTTAATTAATCCTCCTCGTCCCCTAGATGGGTTTAATTCCTCGTCCTCTAGATGGGTTTCATTAATCCTCCTCGTCCTCTAGATGGGTTTAATTCCTCGTCCTCTAGATGGGTTTAATTCCTCGTCCTCTAGATGGGTTTAATTCCTCCTCCTCCTCTAGATGGGTTTAATTCCTCCTCCCCATTCTCTAGATGGGTTTAATTAATCGTCCTCGTCCTCTAGATGGGTTTAATTCCTCCTCCCCATCCTCTAGATGGGTTTAATTCCTCCTCCTCGTCTTCTAAATGTGTGTAATTCCTCCTCCTCTAGATGGGTTTAATTGCTCCTCGTCTTCTAAATGGGTTTAATTCCTCCTCCTCGTCTTCTAAATGTGTGTAATTCCTCCTCCTCTAAATGGGTTTAATTCCTCCTCCTCCTCCTCTAGATGGGTTTAATTCCACCTCCTGTAGGAGGGAAGAGAACGAGAGGTGGAGACGGGGAATGGATGAGAAGGAGAATGTGGGGAGAGGGGGAAAAGAAGGAGAAAGTGGGGGGAAGGGGAGAGGGGGGACGGAAGAGAAGGAGAAAGTGGGGGGAAGGGGAGAGGGGGGACGGAAGAGAAGGAGAAAGTGGGGGGAAGGGGAGAGGGGTGACGGAAGAGAAGGAGAAAGTGGGGGGAAGGGGAGAGGGGGAATGGAAGAGGGGGAGAAAGTAGGGGGAAGGGGAGAGGGGGAGAAAGTGGGGGGAAGGGGAGAGGGGGAATGGAAGAGGGGGAGAAAGTGGGGGAAGGGGAGAGTGGGAATGGAAGAGGGGGAGAAAGTGGGGGGAAGGGGAGAGGGGGAATGGAAGAGAATGCGCATGTGGTCCAAGGAACCAGGCTTGCCAAACCATGAAAGCAGTGCTGCCTCGTTATGTTCACAATCTGTCTTTTATGATGTTTTTCTCTGACATATTTCTTCCCTTCACTAAATACTCTCTTTGTGTCATCTCCTTCTGATCAGGGAAACGACACTGGGTTTGGGTAAAAGCTGAGTGGTATTTCTGGGGTAAATCACTGTGTGACTTTGAGAGAACGTTTAGTGGTAGGACTTCCAATTACAGAACGTTTTTTTAGCTTTATTGACTACATACAGATGAAGGATCTTAATTTGACCCTGCATCTCACAGCAGGAAGATAATCCTGCAGCATCAGGAAATGTGAATTATTATGTTGATTATAATTTATTGACATTTTTTGTAGGGGTTGATCCTACATCTGTGACTCTATTGGAATGTTTTCAGGGGAAAAATGGAAACCAATGATTGGGGGGTATTCTACAAGTTTTCCTATGAGCACTCTGTAATTTTCTCTAGCTTCGTCAGACAGCCCCATAGTCACCCAGAGCCATCAGGGTAGGAGACAGGGTTCATCGCTGGTTCGATGTTTATGTGACACTTTGATTGAACATGTGGCTAACGAGGAGACAGCAGGATGCAATCATTTCTCAGACTTTCTCGTAAATTATGCAAGAATTATGAAATCATCTAGAATTATCGGACTTTGTCACTCACTACTCTCTTTTACTCACTACTCTCTTTTACTCACTTCTCTCTTTTACTCTCTCTCTCTCTCTCTCTCTCTCTCTCTCCCTCTCTCTCTCTCTCTATCTCTCTCTCTCTCCCTCTCTCTCCCTCTCTCTCTCTCTCTCTCTCTCTCTCTCTCTCTCTCTCTCTCTCTCTCTTTCTGTTTGAACCTTACAGTGACAGAGAAGACTGCTGTCCTGTTCTCGGCTGACAGAAGAGAGAACCCAATACAGACTTTATGGAAGGGGGTAGCCAGAAATTGTTTCCATAAAACCATACAGAATTGAAGACCACAGTCAGCCAAGTCTGACTTATACACAGAAGATATGAACCTTGGCCTCTCTCATGCCAGAGAGAGACAGTTAGTGACATCATCATGAATGCCCCGCCCACAGGAAGCCCCAGCCAAAATATGGAGGTGAAGGTGGTCTCCCAGGAGATGGCTTTGTTTAGCAACGCCCTGGCAGCCTACACCTTCATAGCAGGTAAACAGTGACTGAAACATCAGGTGTTATTGTTGAACTGTTTGAATATTTGTTGTTACAAATGATGATAGAAAAACATGTTCAGGTGTCTGTCAGTGTAACCTGGATAAAGAAATAAATCACTCTTTCTCTTTTATTTTCTGCTCTCAATCTGTCTGTCTCTCTGTCTCTCTCTCTCTCTCTCTCTCTCTCTCTCTCTCTCTCTCTCTCTGTCTCTCTTTCTCTCTCTCTGTCTCTCTCTCTCTCTCTCTCTCTCTCTCTCTCTCTCTCTCTCTCTCTCTCTCTGTCTCTCTTTCTCTCTCTCTGTCTCTCTGTCTCTCTTCTCTCTGTCTCTCTCTCTCTGTCTCTCTGTCTCTCTGTCTCTCTGTCTCTCTCTCTCTCTGTCTCTCTGTCTCTCTCTCTCTCTGTCTCTCTGTCTCTCTTTCTCTCTCTCTGTCTCTCTCTCTCTCTGTCTCTCTTTCTCGCTTTCTCTCTCTGTCTCTCTGTCTCTCTGTCTCTCTCTCTCTCTGTCTCTCTTTCTCTCTCTCTGTCTCTCTCTCTCTCTCTCTCTGTCTCTCTTTCTCTCTCTCTCTCTCTCTCTCTCTCTCTCTCTGTCTCTCTCTCTCTCTGTCTCTCTCTGTCTCTCTGTCTCTCTTTCTCTCTCTCTCCTCCCTCTCTCTGTCTCTCTTTCTCTCTCTCTCCTCCCTCTCTCTGTCTCTCTTTCTCTCTCTCTCCTCCCTCTCTCTGTCTCTCTTTCTCTCTCTCTCCTCCCTCTCTCTGTCTCTCTTTCTCTCTCTCTCTCTGTCTCTCTTTCTCTCTCTCTCCTCCCTCTCTCTGTCTCTCTTTCTCTCTCTCTCCTCCCTCTCTCTGTCTCTCTGTCTCTCTGTCTCTCTGTCTCTCTCTCTCTCTGTCTCTCTTTCTTCTCTCTGTCTCTCTCTCTCTCTGTCTCTCTTTCTCTCTCTCTCTCTCTCTCTCTGTCTCTCTCTCTCTCTGTCTCTCTCTGTCTCTCTGTCTCTCTTTCTCTCTCTCTCCTCCCTCTCTCTGTCTCTCTTTCTCTCTCTCTCCTCCCTCTCTCTGTCTCTCTTTCTCTCTCTCTCTCTCTCTGTCTCTCTTTCTCTCTCTCTCTCTCTCTCTCTGTCTCTCTCTCTCTGTCTCTCTCTGTCTCTCTGTCTCTCTTTCTCTCTCTCTCCTCCCTCTCTCTGTCTCTCTTTCTCTCTCTCTCCTCCCTCTCTCTGTCTCTCTTTCTCTCTCTCTCTCTCTCTGTCTCTCTTTCTCTCTCTCTCCTCCCTCTCTCTGTCTCTCTTTCTCTCTCTCTCCTCCTCTCTTTCTCTCCTCTTTCTCTCTCTCTCTCTCCTCTCCTCCCCCCCCTCTCTCTCTCTCTCTCACCCTCCTCCTCTCTCTCTCCCTCCTCCCCTCTCTCTCTCGTCTCAGACCAGCCTGAGCGAGTAACTCTGGTGTTTGTTAGTGGTGTGTGTGTGGGTCTCCTCCTCACCCTCTGTGCCCTCGTGGTCCAGATACACTGTCGCACTGACTGTCACTACAGTAACCGACGACGACATCACCATCAGCATAGCAACAGGCATCACCACCATCACCATGGGGACCATCCCTGTCACCACCATCCCCAACCTGGCAACCCTAACACAAGCAATCCCGGCGTAACCACAGAGACGAGCAGAGACAGCGAATCAGTGGAGTGGGACGACGGGACTTCTGACCTATCGGCTCGACGACGGAGGCGATTTGAGAGAACGCTGCTGCACACTAGCATGTTCACATCCATAGAAGGTAAACACACACACACTATGTTGGAAACTCTTAAGTACTTTGTGTTTTTTTTATGGTTAAGTACACAATGCATTATTTAATTAATGTTGTTGGTTTGGTTGTGTTTTGGTCTGTAGAGTTGGAGCGAGCTCAGAGGGTTGAGGAGAGAGAGAGGATCATACAAGAGATCTGGATGAACGGACATCCCGACGTCAACACTGTCACACGCAGCCTCAACCGATACTACTGACAGGGACAGAGAAAACAGGGCGAAAAAAAGATGGATAGACAGACAAACGGACAAAGAGGAAGGATAATATACACTTTTGGACAGGGTCGCATCGAGAGGCTCATGAAGCACAGGTGTGGACAGGACTGTTAGCCAGGGTGAGTGGGTACAATGACACTGGGCCACAGAACCATGGGTGTGTCTGAGAACACCAGACTGATGTCACGACAGGTTATGAACCCGGGTCCCCCATTGGAGAAACCAACGTCTTGTCCATTAGACCAAGAGGAAATGACCAAGAGCAACCATGAACCTGACTCCATTACACTTAACCCACAGCTTTTAGATCTGTGATGAGGAGAATGCCTCCTGATTGTGGACCAGGATGGTTCCTCCGGGGTCAGACCCTTTTCAAATACTGAGGTGGATGATGTCACCACCTAGTGGACACCATCCCCATCACCGTTGACAAAGACACACAATTCACCTCTGTGGAAAACTCTGATTTCCTAGCCGAACGTACCGCACTACGTTGTACCTGACTGGCACGGTCATACACAGCACGGTTCACTACCAGGACAAGGAACACAGAGAAAACCTGTTAACTAAAACATTTCATGTTTGCCTTCACTCAATCTTAATGTGTATTTAATTGATCCACTCTTGTCTTTTGTAAATAAATTCATTTTTATCAAATAGAAAAACTTTGTTTGTTTGTCTCGGGGATGCTTTGTTTGTTTGTCTCGGGGATGCTTTGTTTGTTTGTCTCGGGGATGCTTTGTTTGTTTGTCTCGGGGATGCTTTGTTTGTTTGTCTCGGGGATGCTTTGTTTGTTTGTCTCGGGGATGCTTTGTTTGTTTGTCTCGGGGATGCTTTGTTTGTTTGTCTCGGGGATGCTTTGTTTGTTTGTCTCGGGGATGCTTTTAAGGGTAGTAGCAGGGGAAAATGTTGTTTTGTATTTTTAAGATGGAGCAGCAATCATTCCTCAGAGAGACTGTGACTATAAAACTATATGTGTTTGGTTGTCAGCAGAGGAGTA
Organism: Oncorhynchus kisutch; assembly: GCF_002021735.2. Lineage (NCBI taxonomy): Eukaryota > Metazoa > Chordata > Actinopteri > Salmoniformes > Salmonidae > Oncorhynchus > Oncorhynchus kisutch. Next base: position 10,266,258 of record NC_034187.2, read on the forward strand.
TTAATTAGGGACCCTTAGTCACGACAGACAGAGGCGGTGCTCCAATCCAATCCAGCCAGCTCCTGAGTAGTTCCCTTCAGTCCCCTTATTGCCCTTCAGAAAGATAGATGGAGACACCACCATATCGCAATAATACATGTGTGTTAGGTGCTTATTTCACACACGTGTTAGGTGCTTATTTCACATGTGTTAGGTGCTTATTTCACACATGTGTTAGGTGCTTATTTCACACACGTGTTAGGTGCTTATTTCACACGTGTTAGGTGCTTATTTCACATGTGTTAGGTGCTTATTTCACACACGTGTTAGGTGCTTATTTCACACACGTGTTAGGTGCTTATTTCACACACGTGTTAGGTGCTTATTTCACACACGTGTTAGGTGCTTATTTCACACACGTGCTTGTTTGAATTGGAAATGTATTTTTTCCTTTTCATATCCCAACTCCACCTGAGACACAAACGGAGAGGGTCAACCATTGCTAATGCCAAACTGGTCCCTTCAGCTCTGCTAAAACTGAAGCGGTAGCTAGACTCTCTGCGATACGTGTTGCTTTTGGAGTGACATGTTGTGGTGCAACACTACCTGGTGATGTTTTTAATGGGGTATCACAGGGTAAACTGTGCAACATTACATTGTGATGTTTTTAATGGGGCATCACAAGGTAAACTGTGCAACACTACATTGTGATGTTTTTAATGGGGGATCACAGGGTAAATTGTGCAACACTACATTGTGATGTTTTTAATGGGGGATCACAGGGTAAACTGTGCAACACTACATTGTGATGTTTTTAATGGGGGATCACAGGGTAAACTGTGCAACATTACATTGTGATGTTTTTAATGGCGCATCACAAGGTAAACTGTGCAACACTACATTGTGATGTTTTTAATGGGGCATCACAAGGTAAACTGTGCAACACTACATTGTGATGTTTTTAATGGGGCATCACAAGGTAAACTGTGCAACACTACATTGTGATGTTTTTAATGGCGCATCACAAGGTAAACTGTGCAACATTACATTGTGATGTTTTTAATGGGGGATCACAGGGTAAACTGCGCAACATTACATTGTGATATTTTTAATGGGGGATCACAGGGTAAACTGTGCAGCACTACATTGTGATGTTATTCATGGGAGATCACAAGGTAAACTGTGCAACACTACAGTGTGATGTTTTTAATGGTGGGGGATCACAGGGTAAACTGTGCAACACTACATTGTGATGTTTTTAATGGGGGATCACAAGGTAAACTGTGTAGCACTACATTGTGATGTTTTTAATGGGGGATCATAAGGTAAACTGTGCAACACTACATTGTGATGTTTTTAATGGGGGATCACAAGGTAAACTGTGTAGCACTACATTGTGATGTTTTTAATGGGGGATCACAAGGTAAACTGTGCAACACTACATTGTGATGTTTTTAATGGGGGATCACAAGGTAAACTGTGAAGCACTACATTGTGATGTTTTTAATGGGGGATCACAAGGTAAACTGTGCAACACTACATTGTGATGTTTTTAATGGAGGGGGGATCACAGGGTAAACTGTGCAACACTACATTGTGATGTTTTTAATGGGGGATCACAAGGTAAACTGTGAAGCACTACATTGTGATGTTTTTAATGGCGCATCACAAGGTAAACTGTGCAACATTACATTGTGATGTTTTTAATGGGGCATCACAGGGTAAACTGTGCAACATTACATTGTGATGTTTTTAATGGGGGATCACAGGGTAAACTGTGCAACATTACATTGTGATGTTTTTAATGGGGTATCACAGGGTAAACTGTGCAACACTACATTGTGATGTTTTTAATGCAGGATCACAGGGTAAACTGTGCAACATTACATTGTGATATTTTTAATGGGGGATCACAAGGTAAACTGTGCAACACTACATTGTGATGTTTTTAATGGGGGATCACAAGGTAAACTGTGAAGCAGTACATTGCGATGTTTTAGGATAGAGGATAGGTGAACACAGTAGGATAGAGGATAGGTGAACACAGTAGGATAGAGGATAGGTGAACACAGTAGGATAGAGGATAGGTGAACACAGTAGGATAGAGGATAGGTGAACACAGTAGGATAGAGGATAGGTGAACACAGTAGGAAAGAGGATAGGTGAACGCAGTAGGAAAGAGGACAGGTGAATGCAGTAGGATAGAGGATAGGTGAACACAGTAGGAAAGAGGATAGGTGAACACATTAGGATAGAGGATAGGTGAACACAGTAGGAAAGAGGATAGGGGAACACAGTAGGATAGAGGATAGGTGAACGCAGTAGGATAGAGGATAGGTGAACACAGTAGGATAGAGGATAGGTGAACACAGTAGGATAGAGGATAGGTGAACACAGTAGGATAGAGGATAGGTGAACACAGTAGGAAAGAGGATAGGGGAACACAGTAGGATAGAGGATAGGTGAACGCAGTAGAATGGAGGATAGGTGAACACAGTAGGATAGAGGTTAAAGCAGTAGGATAGGTGAACACAGTAGGATAGAGGATAGGTGAACACAGTAGGATAGAGGATAGGTGAACACAGTAGGATAGAGGATAGGTGAACACAGTAGGAAAGAGGATAGGGGAACACAGTAGGATAGAGGATAGGTGAACGCAGTAGGATAGAGGATAGGTGAACACAGTAGGATAGAGGTTAAAGCAGTAGGATAGGTGAACACAGTAGGATAGAGGATAGGGGAACACAGTAGGATAGAGGATAGGCGAACACAGTAGGATAGAGGATAGGGGAACACAGTAGGATAGAGGATAGGTGAACACAGTAGGATAGAGGATAGGTGAACACAGTAGGATAGAGGATAGGTGAACACAGTAGGAGAGAGGATAGGTGAACGCAGTAGGAAAGAGGATAGGTGAACACATTAGGATAGAGGATAGGTGAACGCAGTAGGAGAGAGGATAGGTGAACACAGTAGGATAGAGGATAGGTGAACACAGTAGGATAGAGGATAGGTGAACACAGTAGGATAGAGCCTTTGCCACGTTGCTCTCACTTATACAATCATCATACAGATCAGTGGTTTCCTCAAGGAAGGGAAAAATAAATACAATTGATGTGAAGGATAGAATTTAAGCACTCAAACAGGGAGTGGATGACTCTGCACATTAATTGAAGAATAAAACCCTCTAGAAGCAAATTATGTGCCTGCTCTGTTCTGTTCTGTTCGGTTCTGTTCTGCCCTGTTCTGGTCTGTTCTGTCCTGTCCTGTTCTGGTCTGTTCTAGTCTAGTCTGCCCTGTTCTGGTCTGTTCTGTCCTGTCATGTTCTATTCTGTCCTGTCCTGTCCTGTTCTGGTCTGTTCTGTCCTGTTCTGGTCTGTTCTGGTCTGTTCTAGTCTAGTTTGTCCTGTTCTGGTCTGGTCTGTTCTGTCCTGTCATGTTCTGTTCTGTTCAGGTCGGTTCTGTCATGTTCTGTATTGTTCTGGTCTGTCCTGTTCTGTTCTGTTCTTTTCTGGTCACCTCTGTTCTGGTCTGTTCTGTTCTGTTCTGGTTAGGTCTGTCCTGTGAGCGTATACCGCCATCTGCTGTTGACTATAATATACTACACTTTTCCCATCCCTCCAAAACAGTAGGCATGAATGGGGCTTCCTCTCCTCATCTCCTTTCCTTCATGTGCATTCAGTACAGATCATTTAACATAGCAATTTCTATCTGTAGTGGTCAACGAATGACATGTCATCAGCAGTGGTGTAAAGTACTTGAGTAAAACTACTTTAAAGTACTACTTAATTAATTCGTTTTTTGGGGGTATCTGTTCTTTACTATTTATATTTATGGCAACTTTTACTTTTACTTCAATACATTCCTAAAGAAAATAATGTACTTTTTACTACATGTATTTTCCCTGACACCCAAAAGTTTTACAGGAAAATGGTCCAATTATCAGGAGAACATCCCTGGTCGTCCCTACTGCCTCTGATCTGGCAGACTCACTAAACAGAGAACATCCCTGGTCGTCCCTACTGCCTCTGATCTGGTGGACTCACTAAACAGAGAACATCCCTGGTCGTCCCTACTGCCTCTGATCTGGTGGACTCACTAAACAGAGAACATCCCTGGTCATCCCTACTGCCTCTGATCTGGTGGACTCACTAAACAGAGAACATCCTTGGTCATCCCTACTGCCTCTGATCTGGCAGACTCACTAAACAAAGAACATCCCTGGTCGTCCCTACGGCCTCTGATCTGGGAGACTCACTAAACAGAGAACATCCCTGGCCGTCCCTACTGCCTCTGATCTGGTGGACTCACTAAACAGAGAACATCCCTGGCCGTCCCTACTGCCTCTGATCTGGTGGACTCACTAAACAGAGAACATCCCTGTCCGTCCCTACTGCCTCTGATCTGGCAGACTCACTAAACACAAATGCTTTATTTGTAAATGTTGTTGGAGTGTGCCCCTTCCTATCCGTAAATAAATAAATAAATACAAGAAGATTGTGCCGTCTGGTTTGCTTAATATAAGGAAGTTGAAATGATTTATACTTTTACTTTTGATGCTATACATTTTAGCATTTCCATTTACTTTTAATTAAGTATATTTAAAAACAAATACTTTTAGACTTTTACTCAAGTAGTATTTTACTGGGTGACTCACTTTTACTTGAGTCATTTTCTATTAAGGTATCTTTACTTTTACTCAAGTATGACAATTTAGTTCTTTTTCTACCACTGGTAGTGAGAGGGACATGAAAAAATAGAAGTTACAGATGACATAATTTTTTTTGTCTCTTAAACAATAGAGTAATAGCACAAATCTTTGGTAATATTCTTAGTTTTTTGGTAACCATCAGGATAATAATATGTTATTCTAACACAGGAGATTAATAATGTATTAACTATCTAATAAAAGGCATGTTGTACCAATTTGATTCATCAGTTGAAAAATACTGAACAGAAATCACAGACTGTGGCTTTAATGCGAGGCCATGACGTCAGAAGCAGTCTCCAAGGGATAACGGAGCACAGAGCACAGGGGTACCCTACCTTGGAACGGACGAGTCAATACTGCAGCGTGGGATTCATCGCAACATTGCAGATCAAGATTCTTCATCTCCGTGATGAGACAATACACCACGGCCCGGGCCATGGCCAGTCGGGGAGGCTCGTGCGTGTCCTGCTGCCATGTTTGCGTTTTCGCATTTACTGCATTTCTCATTATGGCTGAGCGGACTGCGCGTAAGTATCACTGCCTAAACACACACGCACATCCCTCCAGTGATGGAGATAGGCCTGTAATTCTCTCACCACACCTAGGCTACAATCATAACAGTACAGTGTCAAACCAGGGAGGGTTGCATGACGGTTTCATTGATATTTCCCAAAGTATTTTATTTTTAATCTGCATTTTCAGATGCATTACAATCTTTATAGGTGCGTGTATTGCTTGTGTCGATGTAGGTGTTAAGGTGTTGTGAAAACCTGCAACAGCAGCCGCGAACAACATTTCTGCTGTAGCTAAAGTCATGCTCATAGAAAAGTGGCGCATTTCTGTCATATTCGAGCGCCTTTTTCTGAATGCCATAAATGGATAGAGGAATGGGCGGACCCTACTCTCCCCAACTGGTCGGGCTGCTCCGGCAGATGGTTAATATTACTGGGACAGGGAGAGGGGGGGAGTGGAGTGGAGTGGAGTGGAGAGGAAAGGGAGAGGCGGACATAGAGCACCGCATCGTTCAGTAAGTGGTTCTGTAGAGGCAGGAGGCGCGTGCATTTTGTAGCCTATTAGAGATAAAGGACAGCAGCAGCATCACCCAGGCCCTACCCTGTCCTCAGCCTATAGTCATGATAGAGGTCACACACACACACACACACACACACACACAGATGTTGAAACTGCCCTCACTGTTCTACTGCTTATGTTTGGGAAAATACATTACACATTCGTTAGATAATTACATATTGATTACGTTTTAATTAGCCTTCTCTGTGTCTTGGGTGTTATGGACAATTTGGTACCAGGTGTGTCCTGTTTGGTAGCAGGTGGGTCCAGTTTGGTACCAGGTGTGTTCTGTTTGGTACCAGGTGGGTCCAGTTTGGTACCAGGTGTGTCCAGTTTGGTACCGGTTTGGTACCAGGTGTGTCCTGTTTGGTACCAGGTGTGTCCAGTGTTTTATGTTGACCTAAGTACCAACCAGTGCCCATCATTGTCACATTATGTAAAGACCAGCTGTCATTACACTAGAAAATACAGTATGTGTATCTGTGTGTAGATGTCCTGTATCATCTCCAATGATCTACCCGTGTGTGTGTTTGTCCACAGTGATCTACTGTTTTGTGTACTACCTGTGGGTGGGGCATAACTACTGCTACGCCCACTGGGCGGGGCTTACGGCTTTGTTCCTCCTCCCTGGGTGGGGTCCCCAGTTGCTCAGTTGGCTGTGGTACCAGGCGGATGGACGAATACGTAGCAAAGATCTCAAATGGACTCACATCCTGCACCTGGGCATCTTTAGAAGGTAACGTACCCGCGTTGGTACCCTCTTTGGCGTTAGAGGTCCGGGGTTAGAGGTCAACGATGAAACGAGAACACTGTGTTGTTGTGTTCCAGGTTATGGGAGACTATGACGTCCGCTAGAGAGGATCAGTGTAGTGAGATAATGCAGCAGGCTGACGTTTCAGCTCTCCGCCTGTTGGAGGCGCTGGTGGTCACTCTGCCACAGACCGTACTGCAGACCTACGTCCTCATCTGTACAGATGTAGGACTATCTTCACCAGGTATGTGTCTCTGTGTGTTTGTGTTGTTTTTGTTTTAGGGGGTAGATCAGCTTAAATATCACAGATAGATTGTAGCTTCCATCAATGTACAGTTGAAGTCGGAAGTTTACATACACTTAGGTTGGAGTCATTAAAACCCGTTTTTCAACCACTCCACTAATTTCTTGTTAACAAACTATAGTTTTGGCAAGTCGGTTAGGACATCTACTTTGTGCATGACACAAGTAATTTTCCCAACAATTGCTTACAGACAGATTATTTCACTTAAAAATGCACTGGGTGAATTCCAGTGGGTCAGAAGTTTACATACACTAAGTTGACTGTGTCTTTAAACAGCTTGGAGAATTCCAGAAAATTATGTATTGGCTTTAGAAGCTTCTGATAAGCTAATTGACATAATTTGAGTCAATTGGAAGTGTACCTGTGGATGTATTTCAAGGCCTACCTTCAAACTCAGTGCCTCTTTGCTTGACATCATGGGGTGGCAGTGTAGCCTAGTGGTTAGAGTGTTGGACTAGTAACTGGAAGGTTGCAAGTTCAAAACCCTGAGCTGACAAGGTACAAATTTGTCGTTCTGCCCCTGAACAGAACCCACTGTTCAAAAGGCCATCATTGAAAATAAGAATTTGTTCTTAACTGACTTCCCTAGTAAAATAAAGGTGAAACAAGTCCTATATCAACATAACCTGAAAGGCTGCTCAGCAAGGAAGAAGCCACTGATCCAAACCCACCATAAAAAAGCCAGACTACAGATTGCAACTGCACATGGGGACACAGATTGTACTTTTTGGAGAAATGTCCTCTGGTCTGATGAATCAAAATTAGAACTGTTAGGCCATAATGACCAACGTTATGTTTGGAGGAAAAAGGAGGACGCTTGCAAGCCGAAGAACACCATCCCAACCATGAAGCACAGGGGTGGCAGCATCATGTTGTGGGGGTGCTTTGCTGCAGGGGGGACTGGTGCACTTCACAAAATAGATAGCATCATGAGGACGGAAAATTATGTGGATATATTGAAGCAACATCTCAAGACGTCAGTCAGGAAGTTGAAGCTTGGTCGCAAATGGGTTTTCCAAATGGACAATGACCCCAAGTATACTTCCAAAGTTGTGGCAAAATGGCTTAAGGACAACAAATTCAAGGTATTGGAGTGGCCATCACAAAGCCCTGACCTCAATCCTTTTGAAAATTTGTGGGCAGAACTGAAAAGCGTGTGCGAGTAAGAAGGCCTACAAACCTGACTCAGTTACACCAGCTCTGTCAGGAGGATTGGGCCAAAATTCACCCAACTTATTGTGGGACTCTTGTGGAAGGCTACCCGAAGCATTTGACCCCAAGTTAAACCATTTAAAGGCAATGCTACCGAATACTAATTGAGTGTATGTAAATTTCTGGCCCACTGGGAATGTGATGAAATAAGTAAAAGTTGAAATAAATAATTCTCTCTACTATTATTCTGACATTTCACATTCTTAAAATAAAGTGGTGATCCTAACTGACCCAAGACAGGGAATTTGTACTAGGATTAAATGTCAGTAATTGTGAAAAACTGAGTTTAAATGTGTTTGGCTAAGGTTTATGTAAACTTCCCACTTCAACTATAGGTCCCCAGCTTCAGCGAGTTTTGCAATTCTTTGCATCATTTCTAATCACCCATATATTTGGTTCTAGATATAAATATACAGTGCCTTTGGAAAGTAATTCAGACTCCTTGACTTTTTCCACATTTTGTTACGTTACAGACTTATTCTAAAATGGATTAAATAAAATATGTTCCTTATCAATTTACACACAATATCCCATAATGACAAAGATAAAATCGTATTTTAGAAATTTTTGCTAATTTATTAAAAGTAAAAAACTGAAATATAACATTTACATTACTATTCAGACCCTTTACTCAGTACTTTGTTGAAGCACCTTTGGCAGCTATTGCAGCCTCAAGTCTTCTTGGGTGTGACGCTACAAGCTTGGCACACCTGAGTTTCTCCCATTCTTTATCAGGAAGATCCTCTCAAGCTCTGTCAGATTGGATGGGGAGCGTCGCTGCACAGCTATTTTCAGGTCTCTCCAGAGATATTCAATCTGGTTTAAGTGGCTGAGCCACTCAAGGACATTCAGAGACTTTTCCCGAAGTCACTCCTGCGTTGTCTTGGCTGTGTGCTTAGGGTTGTTGTCCTGTTGGAAGGTGAACCTTCATCCCAGTCTGAGGCTCTGAGTGCTCTGGAGGAGGTTTTCATCAAGGATCACTCTGTACTTTGCTCCGTTCATCTTTGCCTCGATTCTGACTGGTCTCCCAGTCCCTGCCGCTGAAAAACATCCCTAGACCCTGCCGCTGAAAAACATCCCCACAGCATGATTCTGCCACCACCATGCTTCGCCATAGGGATGGTGCCAGGTTTCCTTCAGACGTGACGCTTGGCATTCAGGCCAAAGAGTTCAATCTTGGATTCATCAGACCAGAGAATCTTGTTTCTCATGGTCTGAAAGTCTTTAGGTGCCGTTTGGCAATCTCCAAGCGGGCTGTTATGTGCCTTTTACTGAGGAGTGGCTTCTGTCTGGCCACTCTACCCGTAAAGGCCTGATTGGTGGAGTGCTGCAGAGATAGTTGTCCTTCTGGAATGTTCTCCCTTCTCTAGAGAGGAACTCTAGAGCTCTGTCAGCATGACCATCGGGTTCTTGGTCACCTCCCTGACCAATGCTCTTCTCCCCCGATTGCTCAGTTTGGCCGGGCGGCCAGCTCTAGAAAGAGTCTTGGTGGTTCCAAGCTTCTTCCATTTAAGAATGATGGAGGCCACAGTGTTTTTGGGGACCTTCAATTTGGGGCGGCAGGGTAGCCTAGTGGTTAGAGCGTTGGACTAGTAACCGAAAGGTTGCAAGTTCAAACCCCTGAGCTGACAAGGTACAAAATCTGTCGTTCTGCCCCTGAACAGGCAGTTAACCCACTGTTCCTAGGCCGTCATTGAAAATAAGAATTTGTTCTTAACTGACTTGCCTAGTTAAATAAAAATAAAATATAAATAAATAAAATGCGAATCCTCTTTATCCTGGTTCGTACAGAGAGATTCTTAGTACACAGCGTTATACAAGATCTTCAGGTTCTTGGCAATTTCTCGCATGGAATAGCCTTCATTTCTCAGAACAAGAATAGACGGATGAGTTTCAGAAGAAAGGTCTTTGTTTCTGGCCATTTTGAGCCTGTAATCAAACCCACAAATACTGATGCTCCAGATACCCAACTAGTCTAAAGATGGCCAGTTTTTTTAACAGTTTTCAGCTGTGCTAACATAATTTCAAAATGTTTTTCTAATGATCAATTATCCTTTTAAAATGATAAACTTGGATTAGCTAACACAACATGCCATTGGAACACAATGAGTGATGGTTGCTGATAATGGGCCTCTGTACGCATATGTAGATATTCCATAAAAAATCTGCCATTTCCAGCTACAATAGTCATTTACCATCATTAACAATATTTACCCTGTATTTCTGATCAATTTGATGTTATTTTAATGTATAAAAAATGTGCTTTTCTTTCAAAAACAAGGACATTTCTAAGTGACCCCAAACTTTTGAACGGTAGTGTATATTCTCAATATATCTTAGTTGTCTTTTGTTTGTTTTTAACCCTTGAGCTACCACCATCCCTCCCATCTATCTATCTCTGAAGACCATCCTCTGTGTTTGATACAATCTCCTTACAGAGTATTCATGTTCTCGTTCTCTCTCTCTCTCTCTCTCTCTCTCTCTCTCTCCCTCCCTCTCTCTCCTCTCTCCAGTCTCAGTATGTTTTGTGTTGTGTCTGCTGTCCCTGGCCTGGGCCTTGGTGTTGTATGCCAGAGCCTGTTCCCTCATCAGACCTGGACATCTCCCCATGTCCCCTGCTGCTATCACCTGTAGACTGCTCTGGAGGGTAGGAGGGTTGCCTGGGCTGGGTGTACTGGGCGTCAGGGCTGGGTGCGTTAGCTGGGCTGGGTGTGTGGGCTGGGCTGGGTGTGTCGGTTGGGCTGGGTGTGTGGGCTGGGCTGGGTGTGTCGGTTGGGCTGGGTGTGTGGGCTGGGCTGGGTGTGTCGGTTGGGCTGGGTGTGTGGGCTGGGCTGGGTGTGTGGGCTGGGCTGGGTGTGTCGGTTGGGCTGGGTGTGTGGGCTGGGCTGGGTGTGTCGGTTGGGCTGGGTGTGTCGGCTGGGCTGGGCTGGGTGTGTGGGCTGGGTGCGTGGGCTGGGCGTGTGGGCTGGGTGTGTCGTTTGGGCTGGGTGTGTGTGTGTACGCGTGTGTGTGTGTGATAGTAACATACTTATTGTATTGTGTTTAGGTCAGCATGTTGGGTGCACGTCTCGCCACCCTCGCACTCTTTACACGCCTGTTCCGTCAGTGGGTCCTTGGAGTTATTGGTGAGTGTGTACAGTATATGTGTGTGAAAGTCTTTTATTGTGTGTGTGTGTGTGTGTTTGTGTGTGTGTGTGTGTGTGTGTGTGTGTGTGTGTGTGTGTGTGTGTGTGTGTGTGTGTGTGTGTGTGTGAGCATTCAGTGATGTTTGTCCTGCACCCGTGTGTCTCAGGTCTTCACTGGTTGGGTGCTACGTTCTGGTTGGTGTCTCAGCAGAGTGACATCATCAAAACGCCGCTGCGCTGGCACCTGTTCAACCTGGTGCTGGGAGCTGTTCACATCTTCCTCTTCCTCAACGTCAAGGACGGAGCCTCCCGATGCCGCATGGCCGGATTCTACCTGGTGGGTCTCTCTCTCTCTGTGTGTGTGTGTGTGTGTGTGTGTGTGTGTGTGTGTGTGTGTGTGTGTGTGTGTGTGTGTGTGTGTGTGTGTGTGTGTGTAACTCTCTGCTCTCTCCTGCAGGCCATGTTTATCGAGAACGCTCTTCTTCTGCTGGCAGGTTCCGACTTCTTCAGTGCTGCATCATGGGATACCATGGGTATCCCAACCGCTGTGTTCTGTAGTTTCCTCATTGGTGAGACACGCACACACATACATACATACACACACACACACACACACACACACACACACACACACACACACACACACACACACACACACACACACAAACACACGTACATACATACATACATACATACATACATACATACATACATACATACATACATACATACATACATACATACATACATACATACATACATACATACATACACACACATTTGTTTCTATCTTAGTAGGGACTTCAAATTAATTTCCATTCAAAATCCTATTTCCCCTAACCATAACCCTAAAGCTAACTCCTAACCCCTTACTCTTACCATAGACCTAATTCTAACCCTCAACCTAATTATAATCCTAATTATAACCCTAAACGTAATTATAATCCTAATTCTAACCCTAAACCTAACACCTAATCTTAAAATACCCTTTGTCCTCATGGAGACATGGGGAATGTACCGACGAGGGGGAATTTTCCTTGTGGGGACTTTGGGGGATTGTAGATCCCCACAAGGATAGAAGAACCCACCCATACACACCTGTCTCCTATGTGTTCCCCCAGGTGTGATAGCTCTTGTGCTGTACTACCGGTTCCTCCACCCCAAGTCCTTTGAGATCTTCCAGAGCATACGTAACCATGGAATGGGCGGTGCTTGTGCAGACCGGGGCTCTTCTCTCTCATTAGATGAGAAGAACCATCGCCACGGTCAACTTGTTGGGGGCGGTACTTTGTTGGACCTCCCTGGCCAATGGCAGGGCTGGAAGCACCACCACTGGCTGCTCATTCGCCTAGCCCTGAAGACGGGGGATGTGGCTAGAATAAGCTACGCTTATGGCGATGGCGGATTGGCCGGGCTGCTGGGACTGCGGGAAATGGCTCTGCCAAGGTCCCCGGACATTCCGCAACCTTCTCCCATTGTTCCACAACCTACTCCCAACGTTCCACAACCTACTCCCAACGTTCCACAACCTTCTCCCAACGTTCCCCAGGTCAAAGAGGTGGAGGAGGTGAGATGAGCACGCAATTCCATTTCTTCCCAGTTTCCCTGAAGTGTACACTTCACATGTTGTTGTTGTTTTTGGCTGCCTGTGCCATGTTTGGAGGATCAGTACTCCTATATTTTCCAATTAAATCTTTACTCTGAATGTTCTATGTGGTTGAATGTTCTATGTGGTTGAATGTTCTATGTGGTTGAATATTCTATGTGATTGAATGTTCCATGTGGTTGAATGTTGTCTGTGGTTGAATGTTGTCTGTGGTTGAATGTTGTCTGTGGTTGAATGTTGTCTGTGGTTGAATGTTGTCTGTGGTTGAATGTTCTATGTGGTTGAATGTTCTATGTGGTTGAATGTTCTATGTGATTGAATGTTCTATGTGGTTGAATGTTCCATGTGGTTGAATGTTCTATGTGGTTGAATGTTCTATGTGATTGAATGTTCTATGTGGTTGAATGTTCTATGTGGTTGAATGTTGTCTGTCTTTAAACAGAGCACTTCTGGGAGCAGGCGTCAAGTTGAGGCTTGATTTACTGTTCTCTACTATAGTTGGATCTTATCCTCTATGTTTGACTCCTGGGACCCGTTAGCTTTTTCCTTGATGTGGAACCTTTCACAATAATGTCTGTCTTCCTTCCCCTCAGGTGATAAAGGCAGCCCCAGCAAGAGACATCATCAGTGAGGTGAGACAGGCGGTGAGACATGAGGTGAGACCGGTGTTGTCCTCTCCCTCTCCCATCCAGGAGGTCAAGCTGCCTCAGGTGGAGGTCCTAGTTGAGGAGGTCAGAGCCTGCCACCACTCAGAGCCTGCCACCACTCAGAGCCTGCCACCACTCAGAGCCTGCCACCACTCAGAGCCTGCCACCCAGCAGGATGACTCCAGCCCCCCCCCCTCCGATGATCGAGACGACGAAGACTTCCAGAGCGCCGCCTATGGCTCCCCCACACCCTCGTCCCCCAGGCACCCAGACTACCGACACATCGACAGCAACGTGGTCACCTCCAGCACCCAAGGGTCACCTTCCGTGGGGTCACTCGATGTCAGACGTGGTTCGTCTCCAGAGAAAAGGTCACCGTCCCTGCTGGTGGGCATGGGAAGCCCCCAGCGGAACTTTAATCCTGCAGAGTCCGGCACCACCTTGTATTTCAGCGCTGACGCAGTCTCCCCGTCCAGCGGCAGCTACCTGGGCTGGGGCTCTGAGCTGTCACCCATCTCCAGCTACCGGAGCCCCTACCGCATCAGGGAGCCCATCTTCACCTCTACACCCAGACAGGAGCCTCGTGCTGGGCCAGAGGAACCAGGCCCTGGCCCCTCTACTACCACCACCACCGCCATCACCACCCATGCTAGAAAACAACTGGTCCAGTTTGTAGACCATAGAGATAAATTGATCTAGAGGGGCCAATGGGTGGAGCGAAATGATCAGACCTGGTCAAATACTCTCAAATACATGTTGACGTGTGTTTGATTTAGCTCGACCGATGTGCAGCTGGGTGGCGGAGTTTACACTTTTGGGATTATTTAATTAGTTCCATTGTACCACTGTTCCATTCCAAGCTAAATCAAGCGAGCGTAAAGTATTTGAAAGTATTTTACATTTAAACAATAAGGCCCGAAAGGGTGTGGTATATGGCCAATATACCACAGCTAAGGGCTGTTCTTAGGCACGACGCAAAGCGGAGTGCCTGGATACAGCCCTTAGCCGTGGTGTATTGGCCATATACCACAAATCCCCAGAGGTTCCTTATTGCCATTACAAACTGGTTACCAACATAATTAGAGCAGTAAAAATAAGTGTTTTGTCACACCAGTGGTATACGATCTGATATACCACGTCTGTCAGCAAATCAGCAATCAGGGCTCGAACCACCCAGTTAATCATATTGTATTTGACCCAGATGTAGAGATTATGTAGAACCCAATATAAAGAGAGTATTTTAGAAGATACATGACATTAGCCTGGGTGTCAGGCTGGTTCTGCTTTCAACAGTGCTATTACAACTTTGTTATCATGCGAGACAACTGCTTTACTACTAGCCAAGGGCTTGTTGACGAATTCAGAACCAGCCTGGCCCCCAGGCTAGCCAGAAGTGTTTCACACTAAATAACTATAGCATGTCTTGAGAATCCAGTATTATCAGCCAGTATGAGGACGTGAATCCACATGTAACTGATACACACAGACAAACTAACATAAGAGATGGAAGTAGTCTTTAATGGAAGTAACAATGGGATATCATTTTTCTCTTAGGTCCTGATTCAATCACAGATCAAATCAATTGCATTGTGACTTCATTCAGAATGTTTACGCTGTATTCTAATGACATATGAAGTTTCATGTCCACATTCAATGATAATGTCTGAAAATATTAACGTGTAAGGATGTGTCGGTTTTAACACGGTTTACACCTGTGATAGTGTCAGCATTGTGAGTGAAGCCTCAGTGTGGTTTGCCTTGATATGTGATTGATTGAATCAGGGCTGTCATAAAGAGTTATGATATTAAATTGTGATTATTAAGGATTGACAGAGAAGAGAGTTTATATATTTGTCTTTTTTTTCTTGTATATATATGATATAATTTGAGACAGTTTGCACTTTTGCGCAAATATGATTTATTGTGATATGAGTGGTTAACCGAAGGTTAGTCAAGAGAGGCCCTGATCACACGTTAAGGTTTAGTATACTTTTATAGGCTTAGTGTATATACGATATTTATTATTTTATCCAAATGTGATATTTAATCTGAAGGTACCCTAGCAATATAAGGTAATATAAGTTAATAATTTTTATTATGTGGAATTTAAACTAATATTCATACTCTTATTTACGATTAGTTTACAGCTAGTCCCGACATGTCAAGCAGACAATTCAGTCTGGCATTACAATATACAGTATATATGAGATTATTCAATTGTGTTGAATTCATTTCGGTCAGTATACAGTAAGTACTGTTTCCAAGTGTTGAATGCATTTGATATGGTAAAGATCTTTATGAACCATTTGTAGGGAGGAATGACTTCTACTTCCTGTGAGACAGGAAGAAGATCCAACTAATCTGATCTATTGAAGTAGCACCAGAGCAGACTGTATCTATCAGTGTGGAAGTGTCTGAAACAAGCTGCTAGTAATGTATGTTGATGAGCTTCCAGATCCTTTAACCCTACAGCCTGGCCCCATTTCTTCCCTAGCCCCTTCCCTTAGTCCCTAGGGGCTTAGTTCATAGAAGGGTCTAGGGAGAGAAGTAGTGGCAGGCCTATCTAGGGGTTATAAGTCACGTGCTGCTATTGATGTTTGGAGGTCAGTGTTATCAGATGTATTTGTTAATTATTTTACAGTTTATTTTGTTTGATTGTGTTTTATAGTGAGTTCATAACTAACCTTGTCCACGGGCTCAAGAGAGACAGCTGTCTGGGGACCAGATTAGTTCTGAACTATTGTTTTACGCTGTTGCTATAAAGGGAATGTGTTTAGCTAGATGGAGCTGAGGAAACGGTAACATTGCACGTACATCCTTATTTTTATACAGCCTGACACGGTGTACAGTAACTCATGATAGATGTGAATAAATAAAGCACTCACACACATTGCATTAACTAGCTTTTAGAATGTATGTCTGTGCAAAGTTAATATGGTAGCTAATATAACCTACTAATATCAGTATGGACTCTATAATGTATCTTAGTGCACTAACCAGCTTTTAGAACGCGATCTCATAATCAAACCGATCAGTTGATGATAAGCGCTTGCCTTGTACAAACGACAGCATCAACTGAGATGGCTGCCGGGTCTCATTGCCTTACCTGTATGTAATGTTCATCACAATAAATGGAATGGAGGGGCTTCTATTTTCAGTGTCTTGCTTTGTATTCTTAGAATTTTTATTTCGGTTACATTTACTGCATGTAATGTGTACGGTAGTGTGATTAATTGTGTTTCGACGAAGTTTTATATCTGTACTTGACAATATGCATTAACAAAAATGTTGTTGTTTTTATTATGATTGTTACATCGGGCAAATGTGATGCATCTGATTTTGGCTATAATTTATTCTAATAATACTAGCGGTGGTTAATAACTGTTTTAGTACACCTGAATAAACACTATCATTACCACTATGAAGAGTGCTGCTACTGTTGTTCTAATCTAATCAGTAAAGAAATGAAAGAGACAATCTTGATTTTTTTTACCTCCCCGGGGTAAATGCCTTTAGCTCAGCAGACTAACATAGTTGTGTGCTATGAAGCACAAGCATTTCGCTACACTCGCATTAACATCTGCTAACCATGTGTATGTGACAAATAAAATTTGATTTGATTTGAAGATGACACCGGTTTAAACCCAGTCAGTCACACATTTTATTCTGTTACTTCAGCTGTATACAGAACAGAAAGAAGACGGATCATGCTTCGTTAGTTACCCTAGTTCCCATTTGGTCGATGGTTTTTGATAAACGCATGCGTCATCGTGTCCTCGGCTACTTTATATGATGACATCGCTTGTTTTGCAGTCACGAGTTGTTCTTGAAATGCGTTTTTTTTTTGGTGTGCTGATGATCCTTGAAATGTGTAATTGCCTAATGTGTGTTTGCAAATGCAAATTCTATAGGCCTACATTTCTCCTTCACACGCATCAAGGGGCCTGTTCGGGACAGTGTGTCATATAAGCTTAGGTAAAAATTCAGTTTTAAATTGTGCACATTTTTTTATCTCACCTGAATAAACCCCCCAACAATCATCCTTGTTGTTATAATAAATGAGTCACATAATAGGCGTATTGTGTCTATTAAGTAGACATGAAGCCGTTCAGCAAGTCGAATGAAATCTGCATCCACCAGGGAGGGCCTTGATCAAAGCCACAGGCACATGACCGGTCACGTGATTCTCCTCTGATTTAAAGGTCAGAACTGAACGGTTCCGGAAAAACACTTTTCCAGGTGATTTAGGAGAAGTGGACCTGGAACAAGTGTGTTGTAACTAGTCTTCGGCACGTCTGACAAGCGGATAACAGGTAATGTAACGTTTTTATTTTATTTTTTTTGAATTTCATTTCGCTTAGAAACATGATGTATTTGAGGAACTCCGTATCTGTTTTAGCCAGCTTTCTGGCTGACTAGCTGACTACCCGTACAGTACAAATACCAATTTACAGCTAACAATATGTTTCTTTCTTTGCTAAATGAGTAACGTTACTTATGTCCTGGTTAAAAATGTGGTTGTGACGAGCAGATAAAATAGCTTAAATAATCTTCTAGTTAACGTTAGTTTGAAATGTAGCAGGTTTGTTCGGGCGGTGTTTGTTTTGTGTGGCCTACTTTTAAGGGGCTCTTTTTTAAAAAAATCGTTAATTTTTTTTCGACATAAGCGTGTACATGTTATGAAGTCGAGTCATATTTGCATACAATCTTCAGACATTTCTCAAAGGCATCTTCTGTTGAAAGGGCTCTGAAAAGTGCCCGACATTATGCAAACATGCCTGGGCTGGTATGTAACTGAAATCCTGATTTCACTAACCGGTCTGATATCTGGGTAATAAATTGAAAGCCAGACTCACTTAGTAATTGTAGCTCAAAGTTACTCTTGTCGCTATCGCAAGACTAGTGATCTGAAAGGCCTGGGGTGTTTCCATGTCCAGTCCCAGCCTAATGCTGCGTTTAGACGAGGGACGCAGAAACGGTCATACCTGTCGACATGGTACAAGACCGCATAAGCAAGAAGACACGACGGTATGCTTTCAGTGCAAATCAACATCCGGTAGAAAACAACGCTACTTCAGACGGCAAAAATTTAAATAGTTTAACTTTAACCATGGCGGCGGACCGCATTCACCAACTCTCTGGCATAAAATCAAATCAAATGTATTTATATAGCCCTTCGTACATCAGCTGATATCTCAGTGCTGTACAGAAACCCAGCCTAAAACAGCAAGCAATGCAGGTGTAGAAGCATGGTGGCTAGGAAAAACTCCCTAGAAAGTCCAAAACCTAGAGGAACCAGGCTATGTGGGGTGGCCAGTCCTCTTCTGGCTGTGCCTGGTGGAGATTATAACAGAACATGGCCAAAATGTTCATAAATGACCAGCATGCGGTTTGCTGTCTGGTTTCAATCTCTTACCACGTAAACACGGCATAATACTCTGACATTTGCAACATTGTTTCAATATTGAAATTTGATCTCCAGCTGTCCCACAGTAATGAACGTAGGTGTCGGGACGAGACAGGAAGGCAGCTTTTCTCAGGCAGTTTGAAATCATCAATCAGCTGGCATTTTTATGGATGTACACAAATGTAAAGTGAAATGCAGAGTTTGTAGTCGTTTCAGTTTGAAGTTTTTGTTTTGCTGTGTTGGCTAGCTCCTCTGAACAACCGTGTCCTGATGCGGGAGCACATTTTCTGTGCCAGGTGTAATCGCACCTCTAACTCATTGTTATGGATGTTCCAAATAAATGTCACTAGAGAAGCGCTTAAAGGAAATGTGATTACTATTCTGTTAAGTTAGCTGTAGTTGGCTGGCTAGCATGCAAAAGATAAGAATGTTGCCAGCCAGTATGGCAATGGAACGTTCTGAATGAATGACTGGGTCGCCACCATAGATGCTGAACTAAGACTGAACGACTGGGTCGTGTCTCTGGCAACCGAACTGATAGAATTAACGACCAACTGGCTTGGGTAGCAACCACAGATTTGTGTCAAGGACTAAATTGTGAAAGGATGAAATGGTATGAATAAGTTCATCAAAATAATGGTAATGAAGATGTCTATTTTAATGTTGACCCGTTGTATAAAAGAGATCATGTCCTCGAAGCTGGTGTTTGGATGTATTGTCATGGTTTGCCTGACTTCGACTCTGGCTTAACACCTGCGCTAATATCCTCAACACCGGCTTCTCGGGCATTATCACTTAAGGGTAGAGGTCGACCAATTATGATTTTTCAATACCGATTAT
Source organism: Oncorhynchus kisutch (assembly GCF_002021735.2). Lineage (NCBI taxonomy): Eukaryota > Metazoa > Chordata > Actinopteri > Salmoniformes > Salmonidae > Oncorhynchus > Oncorhynchus kisutch. Next base: position 10,285,911 of record NC_034187.2, read on the forward strand.
TGGAGGACCAAAAAAAGCCGATACCAATTAATCGGCCGTTTAAAAAAGAAAAGAAAAAGAAAATCAACAATGAAAAAAATAACTGATTTAAATGACAATTACTACAATACTGAATGAACACTTATTTTAACTTAATATAATACATCAATAAAATCAATTTAGCCTCAAATAAATAATGAAACATGTTTAAATAATGCAAAGACAAATGTTTTGGAGAAAGTGCAATATGTGTGATAAGGAAATGGGTTTTAATAAATGATTATAATATTACATGTCTGAAACCATTTGACTGTATGAAATTGATGTGAATCATTTAGATTATTATAATGCATGTATGTGAGAGTAGTTTGCTGATACTGTGTAGTTCTTAGTCAGAAACACTGTTCCCAAAATGTTGAGTCTAGTATTTTGATAACAGACTGTCTGTCTGAGCCAGATTCGGGGCTGACCTTGGCTGGGACACTTCTTGGCTGGAACTTCCCAGTTCCAGGTCTCTCCTTATCTTAGGGGAGGGCACTCTCCTAATCTCTATTGGCGGGCAGATTTGATGGTTTGTGTAGAAGTGTGTGTCACTATAAATTGAAGATCTTTGTACTGTGCATGTCAGAACGTTCCGTGATTAAACCTTTTTGGCTATTTAGCTAGGTCTCCATCTGTTTCATTCAACGAGGATCTTAAAAATTCTGGTTTGCAGACTGAGTAATATAATTGAATTGGGTGATGTACCTGGAGAACATAATTCTCTTATCAATGTGCCATGTAAGAAAGCTAACGTTTCTTACATGGCACATCTTACATACACATTTTCCCCCTTTTCTCTCTACCCTACTGATGTGACATTTGAAAACCCATTGGTTAACATTAGATTCTGGGATCATCAGAAGGTGGGGGGAAATTAACTATATTCTGGTAATTTGACCGATTGAACACATGCGGTGGTACTTAATGAATATGGTGTCAGTTCGGTTGTCATCAGACATTCTCAATGATAAGATGACATAAACTCTACAGTGGAAAGTCTGCACATTGTAGTTATCGGATTCACATGGAATTGTTCAATTTAAATGTTTGAATATAAAATTATTCGTGATCTGATAAAATGTGATTTTAGCTTCCAAATGAGAGATTTGAGTTTTCATAAGGTTAGGGCTCTGCTCAATCAGTGGCCTGCCCCTGTGAAGGGACATGGGTTATAAAACTTTTCAAACACAACCTTCTCACTCACTATATAAAGCCTTGACGACAATATAACCTCCTGTTCCAAGTACGTGAAGTCTGCAGCCTCTGCATTAAAAGGACTAACATGTCAACTACAGAACTAAGCCAACCTCAGTGTGTGCTTTGGTTGCGAATGGTATGAACTTTGAACTCATTATTCACTACAGAAGTGATACCTCCTAGCCATTGAGTTAGCAACAGCAGCTGCAAACGCAGGCTAGGATAGAACAGAGTATCCTGTCTACCCCACAACGACATTACCACAACGTATCCAATTGACCACCAGAGACATTCTTCAAAGGACTCTGTTTGGCAACACTGCCTTCCATCTACCACCAACCTACCGAAGCTCAGAGTAAATATTTATTGCATTTTCCTTTTCCAAATGAGCGCTAATTTAGAATGTATAAGATACTGTATTTACGATAGCACAGCTTCTCCCTTTGTTCCTCAATCTTCCAGCTTTCACGCAATCCCAGACCCTTTTATTTTGTGTAACCAGCTGTCATATCTGTTCCGCCCGCAAGGGACGTTTTCCTTTATGACGTCATTTGTAATCAAGGTATGATTTAATTCTGTGTATGTGATTAGTTAGGTATTTAGTAAATAATTAAACCCAATTTTTGTATTGCTGATTTAACTTGTTAGCCAGGGTTTGTGCAGATAACCAATAATTTACAACTTTCAGATAAGACTGAATTAAGGTGACAATTAATATTGACTGCTGTTGATGTAAAATATTACTAGGTCTTTAAGAGTTTATTTGAAGATAACAGCTCTATAAATATTATTTTGTGGCGCCCCGACTCTAGTTAATTACATTTACATGATTAGCTCAATCAGGTAATATTAATTACGGAGAAATGACATGCTATTCTATAAAATCCTATAAAATCCTATCACTTAATCTGGCATAGCCAAAGACACGACACTGGGCTCGAACCAGGAACACGACAACAGCCACCCTCGAAGCAGCTTTACCCATGCAGAGCAAGAGGAACAACCACTCCAAGTCTCAGCGCGAGAGATGTTTGAAACGCTATTAGCGTGCACCCCGCTAACTAGCTAGCCATTTCACATCGGTTACACCAGCCTCATCTCGGGAGTTGATAGGCTTGAAGTCATAAACAGCACAATGCTTGACGCACAACGAAGAGCTGCTGGTAAAACGCACTAAAGTGCTGTTTGAATGAATGCTAACGGGCCTGCTGCTGCCTACCACCGCTCAGTCAGATAATTGTATGCTCAGTCAGATTATATGCAGGACAAGCTAGATAAACTAGTAAAATCATCAACCATGTGTAGTTAACTAGTGATTATTGTTTTTAGAAGATAAGTTTAATGCTAGCTACCAACTTACCTTGGCTTACTGAATTCGCGTAACATGCAGTCTCCTTGTGGGGTGGCAGTTGGTTATAGCTTTGGACTTGTTTTTATTTTATTTTTATTTCACCTTTATTTAACCAGGTAGGCTAGTTGAGAACAAGTTCTCATTTGCAACTGCGACCTGGCCAAGATAAAGCATAGCAGTGTGAGCATACAACAAAGAGTTACACATGGAGAAACAATTAACAAGTCAATAACACAGTAGAAAACAAAGGGGGGGTCTATATACAATGTGTGCAAAAGGCATGAGGAGGTAGGCAAATAATTACAATTTTGCAGATTAACACTGGAGTGATAAAAGATCAGATGGTCATGTACAGGTAGAGATATTGGTGTGCAGAAGAGCAGAAAAGTAAATAAATAAAAACAGTATGGGGATGAGGTAGGTGAAAAGGGTGGGCTATTTACCAATAGACTATGTACAGCTGCAAGATAAGGTTGCAAGATTGGTTCCCCCGAGCTGACAAGGTGAAAATCTGTCATTCTGCCCCTGAACGAGGCAGTTAACCCACCGTTCCTAGGACGTCATTGAAAATAAGAATGTGTTCTTAACTGACTTGCCTAGTTAGACTAAATAAAGGTGTAATAAAAAATAAAAAAATCGGCCAAATCGGTGTCCAAAAATACCGATTTTACGATTGTTATGAACTTAAAATCTTCCCTGATTAATCGGTTGACCTCTGCTGATTGAGCTACCCTTAAGTAGTGTTGCGCTTAGCTGCATAAATCATACACAAAGGTCCTAGACTGTTATAATGGAGTGCTGAAGACCGTACTTTTGTCCTTGTCATGAGTTGAGTCATTTTATTTTTGTTTTTTGCTGAACAATAAAGGTCCCTTCAGAGAAACGTTTAACTTCCCCCTGTGGGTTTGAGAACCTGCTCTTCCACTGCACCAGACAGTTGGGCTGACATGATCTCTCCTCTCCCCATGTTACGGGCAGGCTACATGAGTGCTTTAGAGAAGTGATCCTCTACTGCGTCGAGGCAGTCTTCTTTAGGGAAGTGGGGCTTTGGTTGTCTTTGCTGAGTTAAAAGGAGTCGGTCATGTGTTCTGGTACTTTCTATGTAAAGCTACTTGCTGCTGACACATTCAGTCATGTGATTTCGCCATTGTGCAGCCCATTTCTTGGGAATTTGGATGTGACCACACACGACCACATGCCGTAATGTGCGTTAGGCCTAATTTGCGTTCCTGTTTGTCAGGTTCCTGGTTGAAGTAGCCATAGACTATAGTTTTCTGCTCTGAACCAGTTAGGGCTGTGTAACGGTGGCCGACAAGTTATTCTACACCAAGAATGACTTGGCAGTATCTGAGGCAGACCTCCTTCAGTCTGCACTGGTATTGATCTGTGGGCCTGAGCCAAATCCATTAGCCCTTCTATGCCTGAGGCTGTATTCAAGCAAGTTGCACTGAAGTGCTCTCCTCTCTGCCCTCTTGATGTGGTGCTGAAGTGTTTGTGTCCCTGCATGGCTGACTCTCTCCACTCCCTGGGGCCAGTATGGTAGGTCTATATGTGGCTTTGTTTTTACCTAAAACAAAGCTACATTTTTTGGGGGGGGGGGGGTGGTTCTTAACTTAAGCAAACTGGGCAAGCAACTGCAAATGTCCTAAATGACACTACCTTACCCTTTAGTGTTTTGAACTCATGTTCCCATGATGCTGTGTCCCTACAGGAAGTCATGTGGCGTGTGATATTTTTGGCGCTGGTGTCTGGGCTGTCAATCAGCTGGGCCCGGCCCCGCCTACCTCCGCTCTCCCACCAGATGGTGGACTACATCAACAAGGCCAACACTACATGGAAGGCTGGTCACAACTTCCATAATGTGGACTACAGCTACGTTAAGAGACTGTGTGGAACCCTGCTTAAAGGACCCAAACTGCCCACCATGTGAGTGAGACTGTTGTATGGAGGGAATGTATTTGTGCTGCATCCCAGGAAGTGTTCAAGCAGGAAGTGAACTGATCTGTTAATGTAACTTAACTCTTCCTTGGCTGCTTTACAGATTGACTTTACCAAGAGCACCACACAGTAACGGCACGTTCAGTCAGTCTCCTGTTACTTGCTCTCGTTCTTTTGTTCTCTTGTGTCGCTCCGTTTTCTTTAGGGTAGGTTGTATTATGTAGGGTTAATGGCTGTCTTCTCTCCTCTGTAGGGTGCAGTATGCAGGGGATGTGGAGCTGCCTGACACCTTTGACCCTAGACAGCAGTGGCCCAACTGTCCCACTCTGAAGGAGATCCGGGACCAGGGCTCCTGTGGCAGCTGCTGGGTAAGAACAGACTGAGTCACCCTGGAGGATACTCCTGTGACTGAACCATGACGTTGAGTGTGTTTGACATGCTTGGTCCTCTGCAGGCGTTTGGCGCTGCGGAGGCCATCTCGGACCGTGTGTGTATCCATAGCAACGCCAAGGTCAGCGTAGAGATCTCCTCTGAAGACCTGCTCAGCTGCTGTGACAGCTGTGGCATGGGGTACGTGTGTTCTCATTCACCCGCTCTGTGACATGGCTGCATATAAGGCATCGGGAGGTTGTTAGCATTGCTTACTGTGTGTGTTCCTAGTTGTAATGGTGGTTATCCTTCTGCTGCGTGGGACTTCTGGACTACAGAGGGACTGGTCACTGGAGGACTCTACGACTCTCATGTTGGTATGTAGTGATCTCCTGTCAGACCCTACTCTCCCCCTCCCCGTTTCTATCGCTCTCTCCTGTCAGACCCTACTCTCTCTCTCTGGTCTCTCCTGTCAGACCCTACTCTCTTTCTCTGGTCTCTTCTGTCAGGATGCAGGCCCTGCTCTCTCCCTCCCTGTATAACTCTCCCTCTTTCTCTGGTCTCTCCTGTCAGGTTGCAGGCCCTACTCCATCCCTCCCTGTGAGCACCATGTTAACGGCACACGACCCCCCTGTACAGGAGAGGAGGGTGACACCCCACAATGTACCAACCAGTGTGAGACTGGATACACACCTGGCTACAAGCAGGACAAACACTTCGGTAAGTAAATACATTCAACCACAATGTGAATGTCCACTTAGCAAGAATACTTACACACTAAGCCCTCCCTCCTGTACCCTAGGGGACTTACACACTAAGCCCTCCCTCCTGTACCCTAGGGGCCCTACACACTAAGCCCTCCCTCCTGTGGCCTTACACACTAAGCCCTCACTCCTGTACCCTAGGGGCCCTACACACTAAGCCCTCCCTCCTGTACCCTAGGGGACTTACACACTAAGCCCTCCCTCCTGTACCCTAGGGGCCCTACACACTAAGCCCTCCCTCCTGTACCCTAGGGGCCCTACACACTAAGCCCTCCCTCCTGTACCCTAGGACTTACACACTAAGCCCTCCCTCCTGTACCCTAGGGGCCCTACACACTAAGCCCTCCCTCCTGTACCCTAGGGGCCCTACACACTAAGCCCTCCCTCCTGTGGCCCTACACACTAAGCCCTCCCTCCTGTACCCTAGGTAAGAGCTCGTACAGTTTGCCCTCTGAAGAGCAGCAGATCATGACTGAGCTCCTGAAGAATGGACCTGTAGAAGGAGCTTTCACTGTCTATGAAGACTTCCTGCTCTATAAGTCTGGTGAGGACACATGCCTCTTCTCTCTAGTGTAGCTTTTAATGCTCTAGGAATGTCATTGTTTGGATAACATTATTTACTGTTAAGGTAAATATCTATACATAAATGTTTCCACTCTTTATGTGATGTGCAATGCAGTGAACACTGGAAGAATGATCATGTAGTTACCACAGTGAATTATTGTGTGTTTGTCAATTAATCCCATAAAGGATGGGTTGGCAATTTGACACAAATGTAATTCCTTCTCGCATTGAAATGTTTTTCTGGCACCCCAACTTTCTCTCGGTCTAGGTGTGTATCAGCATGTCTCTGGCAGTGCAGTAGGAGGCCATGCCATTAAGGTCCTGGGCTGGGGAGAGGAGGGGGGAACTCCTTACTGGCTGGCTGCCAACTCCTGGAACACTGACTGGGGAGAGAATGGTGGGACACTTACATGACTTCTGTAACAACTCTGGACAAACTATTGGTGAATCATTTCTGAAGGAAGATTGTGTGCTTCTTGGCTACTCCAACACAATGTGTTTTTCTGTCCTGTCTCCTAGGTTTCTTTAAGATCCTGAGAGGTAAGGACCACTGTGGCATCGAGTCTGAGATGGTGGCTGGTGTCCCTGTGTAACCATGACAACAGTAACCAGGAAGTGATTTCAGACACTGCTGCAGGTGTACCAGTCCTCCTCTCCACTGGCCTTGACACTGGTTCTAATTCCCAGTCAACCCCTAACCCCGCTAGGCACCTCTTTAGTTCCAAATAATTGGTTTAGAAAATGCTACCCTGTGAGGGGAAAGGCCGGAGCTACTACCATGATGCTTCTACAGGTCCTCCTACCGTATAGCTCATACCCGTTCCTGATTCTCATCAGATCTGAGAGTTGTGTAATAGTGCCTAGGGGGTTGACTTGGAACTGGGCATATGTGAACCATGGCTTCGTCTATAGTTCAATGTGTTCTTCCAGGTGTCTCAATCTGTAGTGGCTTCTTCCCCTCATATCCACTGTCAGCTCCACTGATCTGAAAATGCAGGATGGGTGAAAGGTACCTGTGCAGATTGAGAGGAAGCTACAGTAGGTGACTCTGTGGGTGACTCTGTAGAGGTCCATCTTGCTTCCTATTTGATTGGTCACAAGCTGTGCTAAAAGTCCTCTTCCTGTAGTTGACAACAATCACATCAATTTAAAAATGTATGATGCTTTAAATGTTTTTAAACCATTATTTTTTCATTCGATGTGATCACTGATGGCATTGTGCACATTTTGTTTTTACATTGGATTACAAGGGAAGTGTGTTTTATACTGATGGGATTGTTTTATGTGATTGCTTTGTCTTTAATGCTGTTCTGATTAAGTGTTCTGGAATGATTGTACTGAGTTGCATTAAATAAAAGTCAACCAATATGTTTAACTTGGTCTGAATTGTCCTGGCCTTGTTTGAGTGGCTTAAACTCCTCTTCTCCCTGCCATGCAGTCGTCACAGTGCTTATACAGATACCAGCCTAAAACCTCAGACTCCACGACTTTCACTTATCTTCGCTGACATTTGTGCGCTGAAATTTTATTATGTTTGTGTAGGGATCCCTCCACCGAGTAACAAGTGTGTGGACATTACCTGTTTAAACAAACCAGGCTGTTGGTAGACCACTACCTACACAGGAAAGTTAGCATTAATTTGAGCTTTATTTTGTTTAGTCTTAAATATACAAACCTTCAATTCAGGAAAACATACAGTAAACCAAATATTCATTTGTTTCTTAAATTCCAAAAATGTATTTTAATTACATGAGAGAACATCCTAACCTAAATTGTAGATGACCCTTCTCCCCAATGTGTGTATTTGTTCATTCCCTTCATGGATTTGAAAGGAACTCGGAGAAAGAGGGCTACTCTGCATTGGGGCTGTGCAGGGAAGCAAGTCTTTGTACAACTCAAGTTTTAGTTTGCAGGTGGCATAAGGGACCAAGGTTCTTGAGCTGAGCTCCCAGTAAAACAATGTCCCTCAAATGCAGTAATGATGCCAAATCATGAGCTTCAGGGATTTTCCACATTTCTTAACTCTGTCCATACCTTTTCTGCTATTTAGCAGTGTAATGCATAGTATCTTTTGGCACAGAACACATTTCAAACCTGAGTTTCTTGTTCAGAAGAGCAATGATGAAATGTAACAGCAGCATAAACAATATGGCTGACATACCTTGACTTTGTACCAAAAAAGCAGACAATCCATCAGCTTTGAACTGAAACAAGACCCTCAAAGGGGGATGAGAGGCTGTGATTGGGTAACTCTGCATGTCAGTGAACAGGCTCCTGCTATTGGCTGACTCAACTCTCTGGACGGAAGTATTATAGTTGTGCTGTTTGCGTATTATAATTGTTTACATCTCAGGTTGCCCCTGATGTAGTACAGGAGCAGGCCTTGGTTGCTCATGATCAGCAGCAGTGGCCTATGGGATATGTGGTCCTTTTGCCTTTTCCTGTATAGAATGTTCATGTCTTAATTTACTGTCCATCTCCTGGCCTTGAGTCTTCCTCAATGAGCCGTTCCTCTGCTTCCTCTTCCTGCTCTGCCTCTTGTTTTGGTTCCTCAACGTTGACTCCCTCTTTGACATCTACACCCCCTTCCTGTTCAGGTGCACCCTGGGAGTTAGCGTCTGGCTGTTGTAGTTTGGGAGGAGAGAGAAGCTCAGGGGGAGCTATTAGACCGTCCTGGTTTAGATCCTGAGTCTGCAGGAGAAAGTCTACCATGGCCACCACCTGAAAAACACACACACAAGCATTGACCTAGGGTGCAGATGAACTAAGTGCAACACTGTACAGTCAGCTTCACAGTGTATATTCAGTTACGCTGAGCAACAGTAAGTCCTACAGTAACCCAATCTTTATATTTAGACAACAGTACAGGCTACATGATGTATGTGCATCCTGATATACAAACCCCTCTAACACTATGTCATGCTAGCTAGCTGGTCATCAACTGACTTTATGATCAGGACAGAATTATGTCAGTCAGTACAATATATGTCCTAACTACAACACTGAAGAGATTTTCTATAGATGTTCTCTATATATACACACACACCTCACCGTCTCTGCTGACTGTCCTCCAGGTGCATTGTGGGAGTTGTATTCAGAGAGCAGCTTCATTATCTCCAGGCCGTCCATGTGACCGCTGCGGTCATAGTCATGGAGACTGAACAGGAAGAACACCTCTGACCAGCAGGAAATAGGAAGATGATTCATTAATGTCACTGATTTCTTTTCTTTTTTTCTGTGTGTGTGTGTGTGTGTGTGTGTGTGTGTGTTTTTACCTTGTTCCCAGGTGCTATCCGGTCCTCCATGTCCCTCCTTTACGTTGGCCTTGATGTAGCTCTGCAGCAGCCTGACATACACAGAGGTTAGAGGTCAAGGGTTAGAAGGTTCAACCGCAGGCCCACCTGACTGGGTAGCACGGTACAGAAAGTACCAATGTAATCTACTCTAGATTTGTATCAAGATTTTACAAACAAACTCTCTGTGAAGGGATTGTTTCAGTGAGGATGGAATTCATCCCAACTACCGCTGAATACAGAGGTTCTCTTCCAGAAATAGATGAGTCGCATAATCCAATCAAAATCAAATGTTATTGGTCACATGACCTACACATATTTTGCAGATGTTAACGCAGGTGCAGCGAAATGCTTATGATACTCACTCCAACAGTACAGTAATACTATACTGATATTTTTTGTTTTATATTGTTAGATATATATATATATATACACAAGCAATACAGATCAGAGCGATGTCAGAGTCCAGAATATACGGTGCTGTAAAAATTTATTTTCCTCCTTTATAATCCTCTCTATACTGAATATTATCAGATCTTCGACCAAAACCTAATATTAGATAAAGGGAACCTGAGTGAACAAATAACACAACAATTACATACTTACTTCATTTATATCAAAAACAAAGTTATGCTACACCCAATGCCCCTGTGTGAAAAAGTAATTGCCCTCTTACACTGAATAACTGGTTGTGCCACCTTTAGCTCCAATGACTCCAACCAAACTGCTTCCTGTAGTTGTTGATCAGACTCTCATATCGCCGTGGGGGAATTTTGGCCCACTCTTCCATGTAGAACAGCTTTAACTCTGCGGGATTTGTGGGTTTTCAAGCATGAACTGTTTGTTTCATGTCCTGCCACAACATCTCAATTCGGTCTGAACTTTGACTGTGACACCACCTTGTACAGCAGACCTAATGGTTCCTTCTTTCAAGGCAAATCGTCCAGGTCCTGAAACCGCAAAACATCCCCAAACCATCACACTACCACCACCATGCTTGACGGTTGGTATAAGGTTCTTACTGTGGAATGCAGTGTTTGGTTTTCACCAGACATAGCGGGACCCATCTCATCCAAAAGTAAAAATGTTTTGACTCATCTGTCCATAGAACATTATTGATGATAATCCAGGTGCTTCCAGGTGTTTTTTTGTAAAACTTAGTCAACTTTTTAAAAATGATTTTTGTAGCACCAGATGGATACAATGTTGCCAGCATTAGTATCACTACAGCTCTGTGGGCTCTGTGAATAACGGAAATGTTTGACCACCCATTACTAATTAGTAGACTGTTTGAAATTGGCCTCGGTCAGGCAGCCTGCAATTGGTTTGAAAACTACCTGACAGACAGGACACAATATATTTCATCAGGTTACCTTGATATTACTAAAGGTGTCCCACAAGGATCAATTATGGTCCCTGTACTTTTTACTATCGATATAAACAATATTATTTGCCTGTAAGAAATTGTAACCACTTGTATGTGGATGATACCTGGTATTCGTGTTGCCCCTTCGGTTGAAAAGGCTTTCAGAACTGCCCTTTTAAAAAAAAAAATGCAATTACAACTTAATGCAGGTAAAACTAAGTATATGTTATTTTCCAAAAATAATAAAAAAAATGTATCTGATGATTTATGCATTTGGAAAGTATTTCCACATTTTGTTACGTTACAGCCTTATTCTAAAATTGATACATATCAATCTACACACAATACCCCACAATGAAAAAGTGAAAACATGTTTAAGAATTATTTTGTGAATGTATTAAAAATAAAAAATAAAAGAAATACCTTATTTAAATAAGTATTCAGACACTTTGTAATACGTATGACTCAAAATTGAGCTCAGGTGTCTCCTGTTTCCATTGATTATCCTTTCTACAACTTGATTGGAGTCCACCCACTGGTAAATTAAATTGATTGGACATGATTAAGAAAGGCACACACCTGTCTATATAAGATCCCCTGGGGAAGGGTACCAACAAAAGTCTGTAGCATTGAAGGTCCCCAAGAACACAGTGGTCTCCATCATTCTTAAATGGAAGAAGTTTGGAAACAAAGACAAAAGACTCTTCCTAGAGCTGGCCGCCCGGCCAAACTGAGCAATCGGGGGAGAAGGGCCTTGGTCAGGGAGGTGACCAAGAACCCGATGGTCACTCTGACAGAGCTCCAGAGTTCCTCTGTGGAGATGGGAGAACCTTCCAGAAGGACAACCATTTCTGCAACACTCCAACAATCAGGCTTTTATGGTAGAGTGGCCAGACGGAAGCCACTCCTCAGTAAAAGGCACATAACAGCACGCTTGGAGTTTGCCAAAAAGGACTCTCAGACCATAATAAACATGATTCTCTGGTCTGATGAAACCAAGATTGAACTCTTTGGCCTGAATGCCAAGCGTCACGTCTGGAGGAAACCTGGCGCCAACCCTTTGGTGAAGCATGATGGTGGCAGCATCATGCTGTGGGAATGGTTTTCAGCAGCAGAGACTGGGAGACCTGGGAAAGATGAACGGTGCAAAGTACAGAGAGTACAGAGGGGTGAAGGTTAACCTTCCAACAGGACAACGACCGGCAAAGTCTCTGAATGTCCTTGAGTGGCCCAGCCAGAGCCCTTACTTGAACTCGATCTAACATCTCTGGAGAGACCTGAAAATTGCTGTGCAGCAACGCTTCCCATCCAACATGACAGAGCTTGAGATGATCTGCAGAGAAGAATGGGAGAAACTGCCCAAATACAGGTGTGACAAGCTTGTAGCGTCATACCCAAGAAGAATCGATGCTGTATTCGCTGCAAAAGGTGCTTCAACAAAGTACTGAGTAAAGGGTCTGAATACATATGTCAACTTGATATTTCAGTTTTTCGTTTTTTATACATTTGCAAAAAAATCTAAAAACCTGTTTTTTCTTTGTCATTATGGGCTATTGTGATGTTATTATGGGCTATTGTGATGTTATTATGGGCTATTGTGATGTTATTATGGGGTATTGTGATGTCATTATGGGGTATTGTGATGTCATTATGGGGTATTGTGATGTCATTATGGGCTATTGTGTGTAGATTGATGAGGGAAAAAAAACTATTTAATCAATTTTATAATAAGGCTGTAACGTAACAAAATGTGGAACCAGTCAAGGGGTCTGAATACTTTCTGAATGCTCTGTATGTACATTGGATGGTGCCCACGATGATCATGTCACCGCTTATAACAAAAAGCCCTCTTTCAAAAAGCATATTGATGAGTTAGTTAAGAATTAAAACAGGCTTCCTGTTTAGGAATAGATCATATATTTAGTTAAAAAGCAGTTAGAAAACAAATCATTCAGTCGAAATTTCATACCGGTTATAGACAATGGTGATATCGTCTGTGAATGCAGCTGCCACAGTATTGAAACCATAGACAGTTTATCATAACATTATTACAAGTTATATTACAAGTGCCAGGTCCAGTACACATCACTGCTTTCTGTATCAGAAGGCTGGCCCTCTTTAAAGTCTCGTAGATCATTGCACTATTTTTCTTTATAAAGCCCTCTTGAACAAGCTTTCGCCGTACCTTATTTCATTGTTAACCTACAGACGTACGAGCTACCAGACCCGGTCTCAGGGACGGAACCGGTCTCAGGGATGGAACCGGTCTCAGGGACGGAACCGGTCTCAGGGACGGAACCGGTCTCAGGGACGGACCCGGTCTCAGGGACGGACCCGGTCTCAGGGACGGACCCGGTATAAGGGAAGGACCCAGTCTCAGGGACGGATAACTCTGCACATCCCTTCCATCTCCACTGAGTTATAAAAATCTGCTTTTTAGTTTTTTTTGCACCTTACTTGTGGAATAATCTCCAGAACTCTCAACAATGTTATGTTTTGGTACCACTAGGGACATTCAGATGGCTGATTCATGGCCTTTTACCTGAAGAATGGGTTTGTTTTTTCTGATAGTATTTTGTCATTTGATAACTGCGTTATATTTGTCAATATTTCACATTTGTATGATTGTGTACATGCAGGGCTCCCTAGGAAAAGAGGCCTTGGTTAAATAAAGACATTTTAAAAAAATGGTTAAATACGGGCTGGAGCAAAACCCTGCACACCCACTAGCTCTCTTTCCCTGCTTCAACCCTGTATTTAATAGAGTTGGCCCCTAGCTGGAATAAAGGGTTTTAAAGTAAAAGATGCCACTAACCTGCGGTCCTCCTCTCCAGAGCCGAAGGGATTGGCCAGTGTGAAAGGGGGAAGGGCTCCTACTGACTGTACTCTGTGGGACACACACAGAGAGAGTGAGACAGAGAGAGAGACAGAGACACGCACAGAGAGAGAGAGACAGAGAGAGAGAGAGAGAGAGAGAGAGAGAGAGACAGAGAGAGAGAGAGAGAGACAGAGAGAGAGAGAGAGAGAGAGAGAGACAGAGACAGAGAGAGAGAGAGAGAGAGAGAGAGACAGAGACAGAAGGAGAGAGAGAGAGAGAGAGAGAGAGAGAGAGAGAGAGACAGAGAGAGAGAGACAGAGACAGAAGGAGAGAGAGAGAGAGACAGAGAGAGAGAGAGAGAGAGAGAGAGAGAGAGACAGAGACAGAGACAGAGACAGAAAAAGATAACTACTTAACACATTGGAAAGAATTAACAAAAAAAACAGAGCAAACTAGAATGCTATTTGGCCCTACACAGAGAGTACACAGCGGCAGAATACCTGACCACTGTGACTGACCCAAAACTAAGGAAAGCCTTGACTATGTACAGACTCAGTGAGCATAGCCTTGCTATTGAGAAAGGCCGCCGTAGGCAGACTTGGCTCTCAAGAGAAGACAGGCTATGTGCTCACTGCCCACAAAATGAGGTGGAAACTGAGCTGCACTTCCTAACCTCCTGCCCAATGTATGACCATATTAGAGAGACATATTTCCCTCAGATTACACAGATCCACAAAGAATTCGAAAACAAATCCAATTTTGAAAAACTCCCATATCTACTGGGTGAAATTCCACAGTGTGCCATCACAGCAGCAAGATTTGTGACCTGTTGCCACGAGAAAAGGGCAACCAGTGAAGAACAAACACCATTGTAAATACAACCCATATTTATGCTTATTTAGCCATTTGTACATTGTTAGAACACTGTATATATATATATAATATGACATTTGTAATGTCTTTACTGTTTTGAAACTTCTGTATGTGTAATGTTTACTGTTCATTTTTGTTGTTTTTCACTTTATATATTCACTTTGTATGTTGTCTACCTCACTTGCTTTGGCAATGTTAACACATGTTTCCCATGCCAATAAAGCCCTTGAATTGAATTGAATTGACAGAGACAGAGACAGAGACAGAGACAGAGACAGAGACAGAGACAGAGACAGAGACAGACAGAGAGAGAGAGACAGAGAGAGAGAGACAGAGAGAGAGAGACAGAGAGAGAGAGAGAGACAGAGGGAGAGACAGAGGGAGAGACAGAGACAGAGAGAGAGGCAGAGAGAGAGAGAGAGAGAGAGAGAGAGACAGAGAGAGAGAGAGAGAGACAGAGACAGAGAGAGAGAGAGAGAGAGAGAGAGAGAGAGAGAGAGAGAGAGAGAGAGAGAGAGAGAGAGAGAGAGAGAGAGAGAGAGAGAGAGAGAGAGAGAGAGACAGAGAGAGAGAGAGAGAGAGAGAGAGAGAGAGAGAGAGAGAGAGACAGAGAGAGAGAGAGAGAGAGAGACAGAGAGAGAGACAGAGAGAGAGAGACAGAGAGAGAGAGACAGAGACAGAGAGAAGGGTGATAACAGAAATGATCAGTGTTGGTTTTATGGCTAGTATTAAGTGCAGGGAAAGTTTCCCTTTGACCTACACCTGAAGTGATACATAAACAGGCTGCCTCTGAACTCTGACACATATCTCTCTCTGTTGTTGTTACCAGCCAGGGACATGTTGTGATGTAATCCAGTGGCCTCACCTGAGTGTTTCCTTAACATCATACTTCCTGTTTCTGTTATTCCTACATGACCTGAAAGACAGTGCAACAGTATAGCCTACATTTCTAGCTCTGATCACAGGTCTAGATAAATATCCTGAAAAATAAATGAACCAGTAATGTACAAGGCTAGCTGGCATTGACTGTCTGCTCAGTGCCCACAATTTTTCTAGCAACCAACCACGCGGTCACACCTCAGAGGCGGTTGTGATGTAAACTCACATACAGGTACAGTACATACAGTGTAGTCTGTTGTCTGACAGGCTCACCAAGAAATATAAACAACAAAAGCACGACAAAACGTAACATAAATTGAACTGGAAAAGTCACCCTGCTGGAAAATCCACTTTTGACCCGTTTGGATTTTGAGCTGGTAATTTTAAAACCTTGACGGCAAATTATCTCCACTCTATACTTTCATTGCACGTGCGTGCGCGAGCGCGTGTGTGTGTCAGGGCCTACCTTTGGTCCTCCGGCACCTGTGGCGCGGACACACACTGGTGTGCGAGCAGGAGCAGGGATAGCATACCTGTCACCAGCATGTCCGCGCCAGACTCTAACGACGCACCTGCAAGCGCAACAAGCAATGTCGCAATCATTCTTCAGGCTCGACAGGTCCGATATTGAACATTGTAGGCGTGTTGTATATCACATTTAGGCCGATAATTTACTTATTAAAACATGTTGAAATGTTATTCTGGAACAAATGTGTAATAACCGTAGGTTATGAGAAATAATCATCATAACGTATAGCAATGATTTAAAACATTTCCATTATTCCCATACAGCTATGGTGATGCTAATGCTGCAACATTTCACCCCATCTGGTGCTACAAAAGTTTCAATCTTTCACTCAAAATGGAATCTATCAGTTATGATGCATTGGGCTAAATTGTTGCAATCGTACATCGCAATGTTTTCATATCCTACCTGTTGGCCTGTTTGATGAGTAGAAAAACAAACGCATCCTAACGTCCTGTTGTCAATTCCGATTGTGATTTCATAGCGGAAGATTCTACCTTTCAGCCCAACCCACTCGCCCTCCGGTAATATCTACACTAAACTGCGCAGCCGCGAGAGGCCTGGGCCGCGGACAAATAATAAAAAAATATATCCTTCCTTCCTCCCTTTCTTTAAAGTAATCACTGATCTGACAAGACAGGAGAGTTGGAAGCTATATGGAGCCCCTGATTACATATATCTAGCTTTGTTAACTTTAGATAATAAATATCCTCATGTAGAGGAGGAATTATAAAAGTAATAAAATGAAAGAAGGATGTATTTTGAAAGTAATCGAACTGGCATCTGTTTTGGTCAAAGGACAGCATCCACGTGGAAACCGAGGCGAGGACGTGTCTGCGCTGGTCAGTACGGTATCGCGGGAGCTCTCTCTCTCTACGTCCTATACCTGAGACGCCACGTAGCTGCAGTTGACTAGGCACAAATCAGGCGGGATTAGATAGTGTGTGTGTGTGCAGCTGGGTTCCTACTGTTCTTCAGTGTTCTTCCCCCCGATGCCTCTCTTTCTCTCTCGTGTACAAACTGTAGGCTACTTTTCTGCATGGATTGTGAGCGCGGATCGCCACCAAAAGGGTGCATGGCAGTGGTCTATTAGTAGGTCACTCATACAGTCTCACAGGCAGGCTACAATGGTCCAATACCTACACTTCATTGAGAACAGACACGAAAACATTCACCTTTGTTTATAATGTCACGTTTGACTAGACAACATATACTGATTTCCTTTTGTATCTTTACTGCTCTAAATTACGTTTGATTCCAGTTTCTAATAGCAATAAGGCACCTTGGGGGTTTGTGAAATATGGCCAACATACCATGACTAAGGCCTGTGTCCAGGCACTCTGCGTTGCATCGTGCTTAAGAACAGCCCTTAGCCGTGGTATATTGGCCCTATACCACACCTCCTTGGGCCTTATTGCTTAAATATACCACGTTTGTCAACCAATCAGCATTCAGGGCTCGAACCACCCAGTTTATCATTTAAAAATATGCCCTGGAATATTTTATTCTAATACTTGATGTTGCAACATTTTTGACATGTATTTGCTCACGGAGAAAAAGACCACATAAGAAAGGTAGTAGCTGTTTTTTCCCCTTTTCAAAATCAGCCTAGAATCAGGTGAGGAGTATGTAGCTCACAGCAGGTTGGTGGAGGACGGGCTCGTGGTAAAGGCTGGAGTGGAGCTGGTGGAATGGTATCATCCACATGGTTTCTATCAGTAGGTCACTCATACAGTCTCACAGGCAGGCTACATTGGTCCAATACCTACACTTCATTTAGAACGGACACGAAAACAATCACCTTTGTTTATAATGTCACGTTTGACTAGACAACATATACTGATTTCCTTTTGGGATATGTTTTAGCCTACTTGTCTCTGGGAAAGCTTGGTGTAGGAGACTGTAGGAAGCTGTAGGAGACTGTAGGAGGCTGTAGGAGACTATAGGAGGCTGTAGGAGACTGTAGGAAGCTGTAGGAGGCTGTAGGAGACTGTAGGAAGCTGTAGGAGACTGTAGGAGGATGTAGGAGACTGTAGGAAGCTGTAGGAGGCTGTAGGAGACTGTAGGAAGCTGTAGGAGGCTGTAGGAGACTGTAGGAGGCTGTAGGAGACTATAGGAGGCTGTAGGAGACTATAGGAGGCTGTAGGAGGCTGTAGTGGGGTATCGCTGCTCTGTCAACGAGTTGAAACAATGACTGGCCCAAGGGCAATACATTCATATCAGTGTGTGTGTGTTTATATGTATGTGTGTGTGTTTATGTGTGTGGGTATGTGTGTGTGTTTATGTGTGTGGGTATGTGTGTGTGTTTATGTGTATGTGTGTGTGTTTATGTGTGTGGGTATGTGTGTGTGCGTGTTTATGTGTATGTGTGCGTATATGTGTGTGCGTGTGTGTGTGTGCATGTGTGCGTATCTGTGTGTGTGCATGTGTATGTGTGTGTGTGTGTGTGTGTGTGTGTGTGTGCGTGTGTGTATGTGAATGACCTCATAGCACCGTTCCACTGTGACGGTTTGTTTTGGCCACTAGATGGTAATCTAGTCTCACTGACAAATGTCCACCCTGCTGTTGCTCTGTCTCTCACTTGACAGGGAAATAAAGCCTGACACACTATTGTCTAAGGGATGAGAGAGCAAACAGACGAAGGAGAAATGGGGGAAGGCAGCAAGGGAGGGAGGAAAGAAGAAGATGTGGTAGAGAGAAGGAGAGATGGGGAAGGCAGCAAGGGAGGGAGGAAAGAAGAAGATGTGGTAGAGAGAAGGAGAGATGGGGGAAGGCAGCAAGGGAGGAAGGAAAGAAGAAGATGTGGTAGAGAGAAGGAGAGATGGGGGAAGGCAGCAAGGGAGGAAGGAAAGAAGAAGATGTGGTAGAGAGAAGGAGAGATGGGGAAGGCAGCAAGGGAGGGAGGAAAGAAGAAGATGTGGTAGAGAGAAGGAGAGATGGGGGAAGGCAGCAAGGGAGGAAGGAAAGAAGATGTGGTAGAGAGAAGGAGAGATGGGGAAGGCAGCAAGGGAGGGAGGAAAGAAGAAGATGTGGTAGAGAGAACAAGCAGAGGGCTTGAGTCCAGTGAGGGAGAAAAAGAGAGATGGAGGGAGAGAGATTACAACCATTTGTACATTGTTACAACACTGTATATATATATATTATATATATATTATATATATATATAATATGACATTTGTAATGTCTTTATTGTTTTGAAACTTCTGTATGTGTAATGTTTACTGTTCATTTTTATTGTTTATTTCACTTTTGTATATTATCTACCTCACTTGCTTTGGCTGTGTTAACACATGTTTCCCATCCCAATAAAGCCCCTTGAATTGAATTGAATTGAGATTGAAGTGTTGGTTAACAGCAGGGAACAGAAGACGTTCTCAGCCTGATCCCTGTGTTGGATGGACTGGGAGTAAGAGAGCGACTGTGACATACACACACACACACACACGCACGCACACACACACACACACACACACACACACACACACACACACACACACACACACACACACACACACACACACACACACACACACACACACACACACACGCACACATACACACTTTATATTTGTAGCACAGTCATACTTGACGTAGCACATTTATACAGTATGTCATATTGTGTACATATCAGTTGTATTACGTCATGTTCTACTTTCCTCAAATGACTTGTTTCTTATTGTCAAGTGTCTTCTAGTTATTATTGATAGGGATTATTATTGTAGAGTGTCTTCTAGTTATTATTGATAGGGATTATTATTGTAGAGTGTCTTCTAGTTATTATTGATAGGGATTATTATTGTAGAGTGACTTCTAGTTATTATTGATAGGGATTATTATTGTAGAGTGACTTCTAGTTATTATTGATAGGGATTATTATTGTCAAGTGACTTCTAGTTATTATTGATAGGGATTATTATTGTAGAGTGACTTCTAGTTATTATTGATAGGGATTATTATTGTAGAGTGACTTCTAGTTATTATTGATAGGGATTATTATTGTAGAGTGACTTCTAGTTATTATTGATAGGGATTATTATTGTAGAGTGACTTCTAGTTATTATTGATAGGGATTATTATTGTCAAGTGACTTCTAGTTATTATTGATAGGGAATATTATTGTGAAAGCATTTCAGTGCACATTTTTTACCTTCTGTAAACTGTGTACGTGACGAATACAATTTGATTTGACAAACACACACACACACACACACAAGCACGCACACACACACACACACACACACACACACACACACACACACACACACACACACACACACACACACACACACACACACACACACACACACACACACACACACACACACACACACACACCACACACACACACACCACACACACCACACACACACACACACACACAGTGAAAGATGGGTCCTCCAGGACATAGTCATCATGCCAGTTCCTCTGTCGAGACTCAACCTCCTGACCCCAAAATGGCCAGGATGATCGCTCAAGATTGACTTCCAAAATTCTGAGGACGTCGGGAAATGTCTTCAAAACTGGCTACTAATCAAATCAAATCAATTAAATTGTTATTTGTCACATGCGCCAAATACAACAGGTGCAGACCTCACTGTGAAATGCTTACTTACTAGGGGCAACAGTACGTGCTATTACTATCAAGTGGGCTTGTGTTTTGCTTGGGCAGTGTGGAAGGGGGAGGTGGATGGGCCTAATCCCAAGACTCCGTATCCGAAGGTCATGTTTCCCAAACCTTAACCCTTAACTTAACCATTCAGAATGCATTCTTAAACGTAATGTTTTATCCAAAAACCTTAACCCTTATCTTCGAAATGTGACGTTTGGAGCAACTCTGAAATGTGACGTTTGGAGCAACTCTGAAATGCGACGTTTGGAGCAACTGTGAAATGTGACGTTTGGAGCAACTCTGAAATGTGACGTTTGGAGCAACTTTGAAATGTGACGTTTGGAGCAACTCTGAAATGTGACGTTTGGAGCAACTCTGAAATGTGACATTTGGAGCAACTTTGAAATGTGACGTTTGGAGCAACTCTGAAATGTGACGTTTGGAGCAACTCTGAAATGTGACGTTTGGAGCAACTCTGAAATGTGACGTTTGGAGCAACTCTGAAATGTGACGTTTGGAGCAACTTTGAAATGTGACGTTTGGAGAAATGTGGATAAACGTCAGAATCTGAAGTCAAATTGTTAAAACCGTGAGATCTATTTGAAATGTTGCCTCAATGGCTCTTTTCCATTACAGTGAAAAGCATTACATTAATGCGGTCACACACAGGGCCGGACTACTGTATTTGAGGCCCCAGAGCACTGACCTTACGTTCTATTCTACATTGGGCTGAGATATAAAAAACAAATGTTTCATCAATTCTAGACATTTTGCTTTCATATGCAATCCTGGGGGCCTGACCTCTGGGGGGCCCACAAAAAAATTCATAATAATAACTGTTCTGTAATCCGGCCTTGCACACACACACACGCACATGCACACACACACGCACATGCACACACACACGCGCACACACACACACACACACACACACACACACACACACACACACACACACACACACACACACACACACACACACACACACACACACACACACAGATACAGTGACTTGGGAACGTATTCACACCCCTTGATTTCTTCCCACATTCTGTTATGTTACAGCCTTATTCTAAAATAGATTAAATTGTTGTTTTTTTCTCTCATAAATCTACACAGAATAAAACATAATGACAGAACAAAAACAGGTTTTTACATATGTATTCAGACCCTTTACTCAGTACTTTGTTGAAGCACCTTTTGCAGCGAATACAGCATCAATTCTTCTTGGGTATGACGCTACAAGCTTAGCACACCTGTATTTGGGGCTGTTTCTTCCTTTCTTCTCTGCAGATCATCTCAAGCTCTGTCATGTTGGATGGGGAGCGTCACCGCACAGCAATCTTGAGGTCTCTCCAGAGATGTTCGATCGGGTTCAAGTCCGGGCTCTGGCTGGGCCACTCAAGGACTTTCAGAGACTTGTCCCGAAGCCACTCCTACGTTGTCTTGGCAGTGTGCTTAGGGTCGTTGTCCTGTTGGAGGGTGAATCTTCACCCCAGTCGGAGAACCTGAGTGCTCTGGAGCAGGTTTTCATCAAGGATCTCTCTGTACCTTTCTCCATTAATTTTGCCTCGATCCTGACTAGTCTCCCAGTCCCTGCCACTGAAAAATATCCCCACAGCATGATGCTGCCACCACCATGCTTAAACGTAGGGATGGTGCCAGGTTTCCTCTAGACGTGCCACATGGCATTCAGGCCAAATAGTTCAATCTTGTTTTCATCAGACCAGAAAATCTTGTTTCTCATGGTCTGAGAGTCTTTTGGTGCCATTTGGCAAACTCCAAACATGCTGTTATGTGTCTTTTACTGAGGAGTTGCTTCTACACCTGCATTGCTTGCTGTTTGGGGTTTTAGGCTGGGTTTCTGTACAGCACTTTGAGATATAAATACATTTGATTTGATTTGATTTGTCTGGCCACTCTACCATAAATGCCTGATTGGTGGAGTGCTGCAGAGATGGTAGTCCTTCTAGAAGGTTCTCCCATCTCCACAGAGGAACTCTGGAGCTCTGTCAGATTAGTCACCTCTCTGACCAAGGCCCTTCTCCCCGATTGCTCAGTTTGGCCGGGCGGAAAAGTCTTGTTGGTTCCAAAATTCTTCCATTTAAGAATGATTAAGGCCACTGTGTTTTTGGGGACCTTCAATGCTGCAGAAATATTTTGGTACCCTTCCCCAGATCTGTGGCTCGACACAATCCTTTCTCTGAACTCTAGGGACAATTCCTTCAAACTCATGGGTTGGTTTTTATTCTGACATGCACTGTCAACTGTGGGACCTTATATAGACAGGTGTGTGCCTTTCCAAATCATGTCCAATCAAATGAATTTACCACAATTGAATGGACTCCAATCAAGTTGTAGAAACATCTCAAGGTTGATCAATGGAAACAGGATGTCCCTGAGCTCAATTTCAAGTCTCATAGAAAAGGGGCTGAATACTTACAGTGGGGCAAGAAAGTATTTAGTCAGCCATCAATTGTGCAAGTTCTCCCACTTATTTATCATAGGTACACTTCAACTATGACAGACAAAATGAGAAAAAAAATCCAGAAAATCACATTGTAGGATTTTTAATGAATTTATTTGCAAATCATGGTGGAAAATGAGTATTTGGTCAATAACAAAAGTTTATCTCAATACTTTGTTATATACCCTTTGTTGGCAATGACAGGGGTCAAACATTTTCTGTAAGTCTTCACAAGGTTTTTACACACTGTTGCTGGTATTTTGGCCCATTCCTCCATGCAGATCTCCTCTAGAGCAGTGATGTTTTGGGGCTGTTACTGGGCAACACGGACTTTCAACTCCCTCCAAAGATGTTCTATGGGGTTGAGATCTGGAGACTGGCTAGGCCACTCCAGGACCTTGAAATGCTTCTTACAAAGCCACTCCTTCATTGTCCGGGCGGTGTGTTTGGGATCATTGTCATGCTGAAAGACCCAGCCACGTTTTATCTTCAATGCCCTTGCTGATGGAAGGAGGTTTTCACTCAAAATCTCACAATACATGGCCCCATTCATTCTTTCCTTTACACGGATCAGTCGTCCTGGTCCCTTTGCAGAAAAACAGCCCCAAAGCATGATGTTTCCACCCCCATGCGTCACAGTAGGTATGGTGTTCTTTGGATGCAACTCAGCATTCTTTGTCCTCCAAACACGACGAGTTGAGTTTTTACCAAAAAGTTATATTTTGGTTTCATCTGACCATATGACATTCTCCCAATCTTCTTCTGGATCATCCAAATGCTCTCTAGCAAACTTCAGACGGGCCTGGACATGTACTGGCTTAAGCAGGGGGACAAGTCTGGCACTGCAGGTGAGGTGTATGTATGTAGCTAAATGTACCCAGGCTGGGAGGGGAAAGGTGAGGTGATTGTAGCTAGATGTACCCAGGTTGGGAGGGGAAAGGTGAGGTGATTGTAGCTAGATGTACCCAGGCTGGGAGGGGAAAGGAGAGGTGTATGTAGCTAGATGTACCCAGGCATTTCTGAAATGAGAGAGCTTTAATTAATTTCACATTCCAACTCAGGTTTCACCCATGTTATCAAAGTGGATATTGTGCTACTTTTCTATTTAAATATACATACATATTTTTTATATTTTCATCTATATTTTTGATATTATTAGTTTTATTTTTTACTTAATTTTATTTAGTAAATATATTCTTAAATCTATTTATTGAACTGCGTTGTTGGTTAAGGACTTGTAAGTAAGCATTTCACACTAAGCTCTACAGAGATTTTGAATTCGGCACACGTGATAAATACAATTTGATTTGATTTGATTGATCGTGCAGCCACCATTTACTCCATCCTGCTCGAGCCAGGCGTGTAACTGCATGTTTATGTCATACATGGCTAGTCAAATGCCAGACTCTTCATTGAGACAATGTTGATACATCAATCCATTCAGTTTAACCTAGAGCTATGTCGCAGTAGAGATTCAGTTTAACCTAGAGATATGTCACATAGAGAGATACAGTTTAACCTAGAGATATGTCACATAGAGAGATTCAGTTTAACCTAGAGATATGTCACATAGAGAGATTCAGTTTAACCTAGAAATATGTCACATAGAGAGGTTCATTTTAACCTAGAGATATGTCGCAGTAGAGATTCAGTTTAACCTAGAGCTATGTCGCAGTAGAGATTCAGTTTAACCTAGAAATATGTCACATAGAGAGGTTCATTTTAACCTAGAGATATGTCGCAGTAGAGATTCAGTTTAACCTAGAAATATGTCGCACTAGAGAGATTCAGTTTAACCTAGAGATATGTCGCATAGAGAGGTTCATTTTAACCTAGTGTCACATAGAGAGATTCAGTTTAACCTAGAGATATGTCACACTAGAGAGATTCAGTTTAACCTAGAGATATTTCGCAGTAGAGATTCAGTTTAACCTAGAAATATGTCGCATAGAGAGGTTAATTTTAACCTAGAGATATGTCGCAGTAGAGATTCATTTTAACCTAGAAATATGTCGCACTAGAGAGATTCAGTTTAACCTAGAGATATGTCACATAGAGAGATACAGTTTAACCTAGAGATATGTCACATAGAGAGATTCAGTTTAACCTAGAGATATGTCACATAGAGAGATTCAGTTTAACCTAGAGATATGTCACATAGAGAGATTCAGTTTAACCTAGAGATATGTCACATAGAGAGAGATACAGTTCTAACCTAGAGATATGTCACATAGAGAGATTCAGTTTAACCTAGAGATATGTCACATAGAGAGATTCAGTTTAACCTAGAGATATGTCACATAGAGAGATTCAGTTTAACCTAGAGATATGTCACATAGAGAGATTCAGTTTAACCTAGAGATATGTCACATAGAGAGAGATACAGTTTAACCTAGAGATATGTCACATAGAGAGATTCAGTTTAACCTAGAGATATGTCACATAGAGACAAGACTCATCTGAAGGTGCCCTGGTACCAGTTGAAAACATTTATGAAAGTACTGTATATTCCGAGGCTGTTGAGTGCCAAAAATAAGGCATTAGATACATGTCAAATGAAATGAATGTTTCCAGATCATTCTTATATCTGTCAGACACAGGACAGACACTTTAGGACAAACTTCCCTTAGATTTTTTTTTGGGGGGGGACTATCTGTTGTTCCATGTAGTGAATATGTTATTCAATGAGTTTGTCAAATTATAATATTTATCCCCCAAAAATAGTATATATTTTTTTGTTATTTCAAGGGGTCTTAAAATTCAAAATCAAATAGCTAAATGATCTTTGTTATGAGCTTGTTATTCCATATGTTGGTTAAGTAGAAACCAAGCCCCAGCCTTTAGACTCAGGGTTTAGTAGAACAGGGTTTAGTAGAACAGGGTTTAGTAGAACAGAACGTAGGAGAACAGGACTTAGGAGAACAGGGCTTAGGAGAACAGGACTTAGTAGAACAGAACTTAGTAGAACAGGGCTTAGTAGAACAGGACTTAGTAGAACAGGGTTTAGAACAGGGTATAGGAGAACAGGGCTTAGTAGAACAGGGTTTAGGAGAACAGGGTATAGGAGAACAGGGCTTAGTAGAACAGGGTTTAGGAGAACAGGGCTTAGGAGAACAGGGCTTAGTAGAACAGGGTTTAGTAGAACAAGGCTTAGTAGAACAGGGTTTAGTAGAACAGGGTTTAGGAGAACAGGGCTTAGGAGAACAGGATTTAGACTGTTAGGGGTTAACGCCGTCTTTGGTGTGATTATCAACACACAGGCACCTGTTCCCCACTTCTATTGATCGATCAAATAATTGTATTAAGTAATACAGAAGTTTTACTGTGTGTTAAGTGGTATTTTAACATGACTTATGTTTTTACACCAAAAAACACATGTGATTAATGAAATATTTAAATCAGCCATCTTCCTCAAATGAAGGGGATGATGACGCAATCTTTGCGAGAGGGACGGAATCTGATTTCATTGGTCCTCGTGGCTCAGACTCTTCATTCAGGATAAATGACAACAAAAAAATGAATGAATAAATGTCCTTGTTGTTCGGCTCTACTTCACTCTGCTTGCTCAATTCAGATCCCCCAAAACGGTCACTTTCCCACCTTGTGACACACACACACACACACACATGGATCACTGGATGGGCTGAGCTAAACCAACTCAGACATTCGGTGGAATTCCATTCACATCGCCACATAACTGAAGCTTAACTCTTCTATTTCTCCCCTTTCTCCCCTATCTCTTTCTCCCTATCTCTCTCTCACCGCTCTTTCTCCCCTATCTGTCTCTCACCGCACTTTCTCCCCTATCTCTCTCACCGCTCTTTCTCCCCTATCTCTCTCTCACCTCTCTTTCTCCCCTATCTATCTCTCACCTCTCTTTCTCCCCTATCTCTCTCTCACCTATCTCTCTCACCGCTCTTTCTCCCCTATCTCTCTATCCCCTATCTCTCTCACCGCTCTTTCTCCTCTATCTCTATCTCAGCGCTCTCTCTCCCCTATCTCTCTCTCACCGCTCTTTCTCCCCTATCTCTCTCTCCCCTATCTCTCTCACACCGCTCTCTCTCCCCTATCTCTCTCACCGCTTTTCTCCCCTATCTCTCTCACACCACTCTTTCTCCCCTATCTCTATCTCAGCGCTCTCTCTCCCCTATTTCTCTCTCACCGCTCTCTCTCCCCTATCTCTCTCTCACCGCTCTTTCTCCCCTATCTCTCTCTCCCCTCTCTCTCTCACTGCCTTTTCTCCCCTATCTCTCTCTCACCGCTCTTTCACCCCTATCTATCTCTCACCTCTCTTTCTCCCCTATCTCTCTCTCACCTATCTCTCTCTCACCGCTCTTTCTCCCCTATCTCTCTATCCCCTATCTCTCTCACCGCTCTTTCTCCCCTATCTCTCTATCCCTATCTCTCTCTCACTGCCTTTTCTCCCCTATCTCTCTCTCACCGCTCTTTCACCCCTATCTATCTCTCACCTCTCTTTCTCCCCTATCTCTCTCTCACCTATCTCTCTCACCGCTCTTTCTCCCCTATCTCTCTATCCCCTATCTCTCTCACTGCTCTTTCTCCCCTATCTCTCTATCCCCTATCTCTCTCACCGCTCTTTCTCCCCTATCTCTATCTCAGCGCTCTCTCTCCCCTATCTCTCTCTCACCGCTCTTTCTCCCCTATCTCTCTCTCACTGCCTTTTCTCCCCTATCTCTCTCTTACCGCTCTTTCACCCCTATCTATCTCTTACCGCTCTTTCTCCCCTATCTCTCTCTCACCTATCTCTCTCTCACCGCTCTTTCTCCCCTATCTCTCTCTCCCCTATCTCTCTCTCACTGCCTTTTCTCCCCTATCTCTCTCTCACCGCTCTTTCACCCCTATCTATCTCTCACCTCTCTTTCTCCCCTATCTCTCTCTCACCTATCTCTCTCTCACCACTCTTTCTCCCCTATCTCTCTATCCCCTATCTCTCTCACCGCTCTTTCACCCCTATCTATCTCTCACCTCTCTTTCTCCCCTATCTCTCTCTCCCCTATCTCTCTCACACCGCTCTCTCTCCCCTATCTCTCTCACCGCTTTTTCTCCCCTATCTCTCTCACACCACTCTTTCTCCCCTATTTCTCTCACACCACTCTCTATCCCCTATCTCTCTCACCGCTCTTTCTCCCCTATCTCTATCTCAGCGCTCTCTCTCCCCTATCTCTCTCTCACCGCTCTTTCTCCCCTATCTCTCTCTCACTGCCTTTTCTCCCCTATCTCTCTCTTACCGCTCTTTCACCCCTATCTATCTCTTACCGCTCTTTCTCCCCTATCTCTCTCTCACCTATCTCTCTCTCACCGCTCTTTCTCCCCTATCTCTCTCTCCCCTATCTCTCTCTCACTGCCTTTTCTCCCCTATCTCTCTCTCACCGCTCTTTCACCCCTATCTATCTCTCACCTCTCTTTCTCCCCTATCTCTCTCTCACCTATCTCTCTCTCACCACTCTTTCTCCCCTATCTCTCTATCCCCTATCTCTCTCACCGCTCTTTCACCCCTATCTATCTCTCACCTCTCTTTCTCCCCTATCTCTCTCTCCCCTATCTCTCTCACACCGCTCTCTCTCCCCTATCTCTCTCACCGCTTTTTCTCCCCTATCTCTCTCACACCACTCTTTCTCCCCTATTTCTCTCACACCACTCTTTCTCCCCTATTTCTCTCTCACCGCTCTCTCTCCCCTATTTCTCTCTCACCGCTCTCTCTCACCTATCTCTCTCACCGCTCTCTCTCCCCTATTTCTCTCTCACTGCTCTTTCTCCCCTATCTCTCTCACACCACTCTTTCTCCCCTATCTCTATCTCAGCGCTCTCTCTCCCCTATTTCTCTCTCACCGCTCTCTCTCCCCTATCTCTCTCTCACCGCTCTTTCTCCCCTATCTCTCTCTCCCCTATCTCTCTCTCACTGCCTTTTCTCCCCTATCTCTCTCTCACCGCTCTTTCACCCCTATATATCTCTCACCTCTCTTTCTCCCCTATCTCTCTCTCACCTATCTCTCTCTCACCGCTCTTTCTCCCCTATCTCTCTATCCCCTATCTCTCTCACCGCTCTTTCTCCCCTATCTCTCTATCCCTATCTCTCTCTCACTGCCTTTTCTCCCCTATCTCTCTCTCACCGCTCTTTCACCCCTATCTATCTCTCACCTCTCTTTCTCCCCTATCTCTCTCTCACCTATCTCTCTCTCACCGCTCTTTCTCCCCTATCTCTCTATCCCCTATCTCTCTCACTGCTCTTTCTCCCCTATCTCTCTATCCCCTATCTCTCTCACCGCTCTTTCTCCCCTATCTCTATCTCAGCGCTCTCTCTCCCCTATCTCTCTCTCACCGCTCTTTCTCCCCTATCTCTCTCTCACTGCCTTTTCTCCCCTATCTCTCTCTTACCGCTCTTTCACACCCCTATCTATCTCTCACCTCTCTTTCTCCCCTATCTCTCTCTCACCTATCTCTCTCTTACCGCTCTTTCTCCCCTATCTCTCTCTCACCTATCAATTCAATTCAATTCAATTCAAGGGCTTTATTGGCATGGGAAACATGTGTTAACATTGCCAAAGCAAGTGAGGTAGACAACATACAAAGTGAATATATAAAGTGAAAAACAACAAAAATGAACAGTAAACATTACACATACAGAAGTTTCAAAACAGTAAAGACATTACAAATGTCATATTATATATATATACAGTGTTCTAGCAATGTACAAATGGCTAAAGGACACAAGATAAAATAAATAAGCATAAATATGGGTTGTATTTACAATGGTGTTTGTTCTTCACTGGTTGCCCTTTTCTCGTGGCAACAGGTCACAAATCTTGCTGCTGTGATGGCACACTGTGGAATTTCACCCAGTAGATATGGGAGTTTTCAAACTTTCACCCCTATCTATCTCTCACCTCTCTTTCTCCCCTATCTCTCTCTCACCTATCTCTCTCTCACCACTCTTTCTCCCCTATCTCTCTCTCCCCTATCTCTCTCTCACTGCCTTTTCTCCCCTATCTCTCTCTCACCGCTCTTTCACCCCTATCTATCTCTCACCTCTCTTTCTCCCCTATCTCTCTCTCACCTATCTCTCTCTCACCGCTCTTTCTCCCCTATCTCTCTCTCACTGCCTTTTCTCCCCTATCTCTCTCTCACCGCTCTTTCACCCCTATCTATCTCTCACCTCTCTTTCTCCCCTATCTCTCTCTCACCTATCTCTCTCTCACCACTCTTTCTCCCCTATCTCTCTATCCCCTATCTCTCTCACCGCTCTTTCACCCCTATCTATCTCTCACCTCTCTTTCTCCCCTATCTCTCTCTCCCCTATCTCTCTCACACCGCTCTCTCTCCCCTATCTCTCTCACCGCTTTTTCTCCCCTATCTCTCTCACACCACTCTTTCTCCCCTATTTCTCTCACACCACTCTTTCTCCCCTATTTCTCTCTCACCGCTCTCTCTCCCCTATTTCTCTCTCACCGCTCTCTCTCACCTATCTCTCTCACCGCTCTCTCTCCCCTATTTCTCTCTCACTGCTCTTTCTCCCCTATCTCTCTCACACCACTCTTTCTCCCCTATCTCTATCTCAGCGCTCTCTCTCCCCTATTTCTCTCTCACCGCTCTCTCTCCCTATCTTCCTCTCACCGCTCTTTCTCCCCTATCGCTCTCTCACGGCCTTTCTCCCCTAGTCTCTCTGCTCACCGCTCTTTCACCCCTATCTATCTCTCACCTCTCTTTCTCCCCTAACTCTCTCTCACCTATCTCTCTCTCACCGCTCTTTCTCCCTATCTCTCTATCCCCTATCTCTCTCACCGCTCTTTCTCCCCTATCTCTCTATTCCCTATCTCTCTCACCGCTCTTTCTCCCCTATCTCTCTATCCCCTATCTCTCTCACCGCTCTTTCTCCCCTATCTCTATCTCAGCGCTCTCTCTCCCCTATCTCTCTCTCACCGCTCTTTCTCCCCTATCTCTCTCTCCCCTATCTCTCTCTCACTGCCTTTTCTCCCCTATCTCTCTCTTACCGCTCTTTCACCCCTATCTATCTCTCACCTCTCTTTCTCCCCTATCTCTCTCTCACCTATCTCTCTCTCACCACTCTTTCTCCCCTATCTCTCTATCCCCTATCTCTCTCACCGCTCTTTCACCCCTATCTATCTCTCACCTCTCTTTCTCCCTATCTCTCTCACACCACTCTTTCTCCCCTATTTCTCTCTCACCGCTCTCTCTCCCTATTTCTCTCTCACCGCTCTCTCTCCCCTATCTCTCACACCGCTCTCTCTCCCCTATCTCTCTCACCGCTTTTTCTCCCCTATCTCTCTCACACCACTCTTTCTCCCCTATTTCTCTCACACCACTCTTTCTCCCCTATTTCTCTCTCACCGCTCTCTCTCCCCTATTTCTCTCTCACCGCTCTCTCTCCCCTATCTCTCTCTCACCGCTCTTTTCTCCCCTATCTCTCTCTCACTGCCTTTTCTCCCCTATCTCTCTCTTACCGCTCTTTCACCCCTATCTATCTCTCACCTCTCTTTCTCCCCTATCTCTCTCTCACCTATCTCTCTCTTACCGCTCTTTCTCCCCTATCTCTCTCTCACCTATCAATTCAATTCAATTCAATTCAAGGGCTTTATTGGCATGGGAAACATGTGTTAACATTGCCAAAGCAAGTGAGGTAGACAACATACAAAGTGAATATATAAAGTGAAAAACAACAAAAATGAACAGTAAACATTACACATACAGAAGTTTCAAAACAGTAAAGACATTACAAATGTCATATTATATATATATACAGTGTTCTAGCAATGTACAAATGGCTAAAGGACACAAGATAAATAAATAAGCATAAATATGGGTTGTATTTACAATGTGTTTGTTCTTCACTGGTTGCCCTTTTCTCGTGGCAACAGGTCACAAATCTTGCTGCTGTGATGGCACACTGTGGAATTTCACCCAGTAGATATGGGAGTTTTTCAAACTTTCACCCCTATCTATCTCTCACCTCTCTTTCTCCCCTATCTCTCTCTCACCTATCTCTCTCTCACCACTCTTTCTCCCCCTATCTCTCTCTCCCCTATCTCTCTCTCACTGCCTTTTCTCCCCTATCTCTCTCTCACCGCTCTTTCACCCCTATCTATCTCTCACCTCTCTTTCTCCCCTATCTCTCTCTCACCTATCTCTCTCTCACCGCTCTTTCTCCCCTATCTCTCTCTCACTGCCTTTTCTCCCCTATCTCTCTCTCACCGCTCTTTCACCCCTATCTATCTCTCACCTCTCTTTCTCCCCTATCTCTCTCTCACCTATCTCTCTCTCACCACTCTTTCTCCCCTATCTCTCTATCCCCTATCTCTCTCACCGCTCTTTCACCCCTATCTATCTCTCACCTCTCTTTCTCCCCTATCTCTCTCTCCCCTATCTCTCTCACACCGCTCTCTCTCCCCTATCTCTCTCACCGCTTTTCTCCCCTATCTCTCTCACACCACTCTTTCTCCCCTATTTCTCTCACACCACTCTTTCTCCCCTATTTCTCTCTCACCGCTCTCTCTCCCCTATTTCTCTCTCACCGCTCTCTCTCACCTATCTCTCTCACCGCTCTCTCCTCCCCTATTCTCTCTCACTGCTCTTTCTCCCCTATCTCTCTCACAACCACTCTTTCTCCCCTATCTCTATCTCAGCGCTCTCTCTCCCTATTTCTCTCTCACCGCTCTCTCTCCCCTATCTCTCTCTCACCGCTCTTTCTCCCCTATCTCTCTCTCACTGCCTTTTCTCCCCTATCTCTCTCTCACCGCTCTTTCACCCCTATCTATCTCTCACCTCTCTTTCTCCCCTATCTCTCTCTCACCTATCTCTCTCTCACCGCTCTTTCTCCCCTATCTCTCTATCCCCTATCTCTCTCACCGCTCTTTCTCCCCTATCTCTCTATCCCCTATCTCTCTCACCGCTCCTTTCTCCCCTATCTCTCTATCCCCTATCTCTCTCACCGCTCTTTCTCCCCTATCTCTATCTCAGCGCTCTCTCTCCCCTATCTCTCTCTCACCGCTCTTTCTCCCCTATCTCTCTCTCCCCTATCTCTCTCTCACTGCCTTTCTCCCCTATCTCTCTCTTACCGCTCTTTCACCCCTATCTATCTCTCACCTCTCTTTCTCCCCTATCTCTCTCTCACCTATCTCTCTCTCACCACTCTTTCTCCCCTATCTCTCTATCCCCTATCTCTCTCACCGCTCTTTCACCCCTATCTATCTCTCACCTCTCTTTCTCCCCTATCTCTCTCACACCACTCTTTCTCCCCTATTTCTCTCTCACCGCTCTCTCTCCCCTATTTCTCTCTCACCGCTCTCTCTCCCCTATCTCTCACACCGCTCTCTCTCCCCTATCTCTCTCACCGCTTTTCTCCCCTATCTCTCTCACACCACTCTTTCTCCCCTATTTCTCTCACACCACTCTTTCTCCCCTATTTCTCTCTCACCGCTCTCTCTCCCCTATTTCTCTCTCACCGCTCTCTCTCCCCTATCTCTCTCACCGCTCTCTCTCCCCTATTTCTCTCTCACTGCTCTTTCTCCCCTATCTCTCTCATCTGCCCTTTCTCCCCTATCTCTCTCACCGCTCTTTTCCTCCCTATCTCTCTCACCGCCCTTTCTCCCCTATCTCCCTATCTCTCTTACCACTCTCTCGCCCCTATCTCTCTCTCTCTCACGGCTCTTTTCTCCCCCATCTCTCCTCCCCCTGCTCTTTCTCCCCTATCTCTCTCTCACCGCTCTTTTTCCCCTATCTCTCTCTCTCACTGCTCTTTCTCCCCTTTCTCCCTCTCTCTGACTCTCTCCCCATTCTCCCTTCCCGCTCTCCTCTCCATTACCTCTCCTCTGTCTTGCCCCCAACATCACTTTCAATCAATTTGTATAGCCATACCCTCATGCCAGGTTCCAAAGTTTTTTTGAAATCAACAAAGCATGAGAAGACATTGCCTTTGTTTTGGTTTGTTTGTTTGTCAATTAGGGTGTGCATGGTGAATATGTGGTCTGTCGTATGGTAATTTGACATTTGCTCAGTACATTGTTGAGTCTGCTGTTTATGATAATGCAGAGGATTTTCTCAAGGTTGCTGTTGATGCATATCCCACTGTAGTTATTGGGGTCAAATTTATCTCCACTTTTGTGGATTGGGGTGATCAGTCCTTGGTTCCAAATATTGGAGAAGATACCAGAGCTGAGGATGATGTTAAAGAGTTTAAGTATAGCCAATTTGAATTTGTGGTCTGTATATTTTATCATTTAATTTGGGAAACCATCAAACCACAGGCCTTTTTGGGTTGGAGGGTTTGTATTTTGTCCTGTAGTTCATTCAATGTGGGTTCTGGTAGTCATTGTTAGGCTGTCGGTCTTCGTCTTCTCCTCCTCCTCCTCCTCTTTCTTCATCAAAAACACTTTGAAAATGTTAAAGCAAGACCCACAACTAAAGTAACCATCTAGTTCATATTTCATTTAGGGCTCTCTCTCTCTCTCTCTCCTCTCCTCCTCTCCTCTCTCTCTCTCTCTCTCTCTCTCTTTTCAAATTCTTTGTGGATCTGTGTAATCTGAGGGAAATATGTCTCTCTAATATGATCATACATTGGGCAGGAGGTTAGGAAGTGCAGCTCAGTTTCCACCTCATTTTGTGGGCAGTGAGCACATAGCCTGTCTTCTCTTGAGAGCCATGTCTGCCTACGGCGGCCTTTCTCAATAGCAAGGCTATGCTCACTGAGTCTGTACATAGTCAAAGCTTTCCTTAAGTTTGGGTCAGTCACAGTGGTCAGGTATTCTGCCACTGTGTACTCTCTGTTTAGGGCCAAATAGCATTCTAGTTTGCTCTGTTTTTTTTGTTAATTCTTTCCAATGTGTCAAGTAATTATCTTTTTGTTTTCTCATGATTTGGTTGGGTCTAATTGTGCTGCTGTCCTGGAGCTCTGTGGGGTGTGTTTGTGTTTGTGAACAGAGACCCAGGACCAGCTTGCTTAGGGGACTCTTCTCCAGGTTCATCTCTCTGTAGGTGATGGCTTTGTTATGGAAGGTTTGGGGAATCACTTCCTTTTAGGTGGTTGTAGAATTTAACGTCTCTTTTCTGGATTTTGATAATTAGTGGGTATCGGCCTAATTCTGCTCTGCATGCATTATTTGGTGTTCTACGTTGTACACGGAGGATATTTTTGCAGAATTCTGCATGCAGAGTCTCAATTTGGTGTTTGTCCCATTTTGTGAAGTCTTGGTTGGTGAGCGGACCCCAGACCTCACAACCATAAAGGGCAATGGGCTCTATGACTGATTCAAGTATTTTAGCCAGATCCTAATTGGTATGTTGAAATGTATGTTCCTTTTGATGGCATA